>NW_027526225.1:112166779-112253094 GCF_048455015.1 Haemaphysalis longicornis
CTGGTGGAGTACGGCGGACCGTCAGTGCACGATTGCGGAGATTGCTACTTTGAAAAGGTCCATTGGGGGAGAAATCGGGTTCAACCCGATCCTCCTAAAACGTGTTCGTGGTGTAAAATTCGGGTGAAAGCAGGTTTTATCAGAAAACGAACAACCCTACGTATAACACACCACGAAAATGATTTCTGGCTTTGCCACTGCTAGCAATTACTGACTTAAACACTACTTTATCTCATCTAGGTTTTGTAATCAGGCTAAATGAAGACTTTTGCCTGCAGGTTCATCGCAGCGGTCAAACGTGACGTAATTTGTTTCGGCAAAATTTTATCAGTCAGAAAAAATCATTACAATAAAAATCTACAGCGGTTTCTTTCTTAACCACATGCTCTGGGCCGAGCCGCAATGCGTTCCAAAACAAACGAAGAAACAAACAAAGACGCTCCAAAAGAATCCGCACGTGGAGGATTGCCAACGCATGCTTGTCGTAAGTGAAATAGAGCTGACAGTGCGTATCATGGGAACGTTGTAGTATCCGTGTGGGGCGCGCTTCACGGCCAATCGTGCGTGACCGATGCGACCGCGCTGCGTGTTTCCAAACGCACTGCTGCCCAGCGACCGCCAGATGACATATGGGATGGCACAGTGGTCACAGGCTGCGCCCCGATCCCAAAGTGGATACCGCAGAAAACAACACGTCGATTTGATTTTAAAAATTCAAAAAATGACTAGATCCACTGGGGCTCGAATCCAGGGCCCTCAGCGCCAGCAGTCAGAACTCTACCAAAAAAAAAATTCGTTCGACCAATTTTTCTTCATTTACGCTATTATAAGATTACAGGTGGAACTTTCGCGGAACCTGCATTATTGCGGAAATGTCATGCGATTAACCTTTTGACAGTTTCCTTAATTTTTTTATATCTTTCTTATTTTTTAGTCTTCCAAAATTTCGTTCGACCAATTATCTCCATTTACGTTATTCTAACGATTACATCTGGAACTTTCGCGAAATCTGCAATATTGTGGAAATGCAGGGCGTTACACGGTTTGCCATTTTCCGTAATTATTTTATATTTTTCATATTCACGTAGTTTTTCAAGATTTCGTTCAGCCAATCATCTCCATTTACGCAATTATAACAATTACAGGTGAAACTTTCACGAAATCTACATTATTGTGGAAATGCCATGCGGTACGTTTTGACGTTTTCCGTATTTTTTTTTTATAATTTGATTATTTTTTAGTTTTTCAAAATTTATTTCGACCAATTTTCTCCATTTACGTTATTCTAACGATTAAATTTGGAACTTTCGCGAAATTTGCATTTTTGCGTAAATGCAGGGCGTTACACGTTCCTGGCAGTGGGGGTACTCGGCAATAATGCTACGCATTAAAAATCGACACCACAGAGGCCGAACGACGCGTTCCCGCTCAGCAGAATAGCGGGCGAAGTGACGTCACACATGTCACGTGGAGGCACTGGACAGCTACAGGGCTCGACAAATCGAAATGCATCCTCGGGCCCAGAAGCACACGATACCTTAATTAACCACCGAGCGTAATCGAAAGGTAAGTAACAACACGCGCGGCAGCGATATTACACGCGTGTCGCGGCTTCGCGTCGACTCGTGTTCAACGCAAAATGCAGGCCAGCTTTCGGACAAAGAGGTGCCTTGAAGCGACCGAGAAACGGGATCACGCCAGAGGTGTATGGAAGGGCCATTGTGTGCTCCTGGCGGAGAAATCGCAGCACATCAGGTCTCATTGTGCGCGCCGAGTGAGACAGCAGCGATAAAAACGCTCGCTTTCGCTCCTCCTCTCTCTTTCGTACGCCGTTTGTGTACCATTGTTTGCGGCGCATAGTGTTTAATTAACGATACGCGCAATCACGAACGAGGTTGGAACCGATCCGGTAGGTCAGCCTGGTTTCACAAAAGCCACCAGGAAATATTTCGAGACGTAGCGCAACGGCGCGATTGTTATTTGCTCATGGCTGTGATTGTACAAGGAAATTAAGCCTGAATTACTGGGCAGCGATAAGTACAGGGAACCAAAGAGCCATGGAGCGAGAAATGATAAGAGTAATACTTAGGGACAAAAAGAGAGCTGCCTGAATCAGGGAACAAACTCGAGTAGATGATGTCATAGTTCGAAATAGGCTTGGCATGGCCATGTGGTCAGGCCAAATGAAAACCGATGAACCACCAGGGTACCGTATTTATTCGAATATAAGGCGAGTTTTTTTTTTTTTTTTTCCATAATTCGTAGTCTCAAAGTTATACTCCGCCTTATATTTGAAGCTCAGAAATATACCTTTCTACACCCTCACTAAACTACATTCTCGACTTATAATCGTGACCGCCTTATAATCGAATAAATACGGAAGCAAAGTGGTTCCTGAGAGGCGGGACCAGAAGAAGGGGAAGGCCAATGACCCGATGGAGGGACGAAATAAGGAGATTTGGGGGATTAAGAATGGACTCGAGCAGCGCAAGACAGGAGCGGTTGGAGGTCGATGGGAAAGGCCTTGGTCCTGCAGTGGACCTAAGTAGGCTGCTGCTGTTGATGATGATAATGAACTAGATTGATTTATATTAGTGATAACAGTAATAAATGATTCCAATTTATACTTTCCGGGGTTCTACGCGCCGAAGCTTCATCTTAGCTGTGACTGTCAAAAAAAAGAAAAAGAAGAGCGCAAAAAACAGACACACGACAGACGAAGAACACACAGAACGAGCGCTCGTCTTCGTCTGTCGTGTGTCTATTTTTTGCACTCTATTCTTTTTGCAAAACCAACTTGCACAGCTGGGAGTTTTACTCAGCTGTGAGGGGCGCAGCGCTCCAGATTAATTTTAGTCGCCTGGGGATATTTCACCTGCACCGAAACAGCAATGAACGGTACCGTATGTATTCCCGCTTTATTGACAGTGAAATTCAAAGCCCGCCGTCAATAAGAAAGTTCACTGTTAACGCGATAGCATCAATGTAACGTCTCTGTGAAGATATGGCATCCCGTGCTCATTCATGGCTTCTCCGAAGACATCATAATGACGCTTCCCTCGAGCTCTAACTTCAGACGGGTGTTACTAACACCAGTCGGCCACAACACTATCAAATGAGAGGCTCTAACGAGCGAAGGGTTTACTGTCGTTGCAAGCCTGTAGGACGATCATCATAGCTGCTATAAAGCACGGGAAGATTGGATTTACTTTTGGTGAAACAAAGAACAAAGAAAAAAATCCCTGGCCATCTCCACGATCGTGAAACTAAGAGGGACGAAGCATGCAGAGTGCATAAGAGTATTCTTGGCGCCTTGGCGTTTTTGCCAACGGAGATGAAACCGTTGGGGGGTAGAGGTATACAGTTTTGCTGTAAAAGTCTCTTGTCTCTGAAGCATGAAGCACTTTCGCGCCAGGCGTGAACGAGAGTTCCGGTGTTTTTTTAGTGTGCGTTACGTTCTAGCGCGAGACATAAACGAGTTTCCCGGTGTTTTACTACCGTGACTACATAAGACGACGATTACGATGACGACGATAGGCGACGCCAACATCGCCAGCCCCTAAGGGGCTCGCCCTTAATATATGGTGAAATAGAATTGAGTTTACGGACGACAACCGCCCTTACCTTCGTTATTTCAGACGTATAAATTGTGGGCGTCAGAATTAGAAGTACGTTTTCTTCTTTGTGTGTATGAGGGCATCAGATACGATACATACCGTAAAAACCCGCGTATAATACGGACCCGCGTATAATACGAGGTGTAATTCGGGGACCGCAAAATCAGAAAAAATGTTTTCATCCGCATATAATACGAGGTAAAGAGCACAGAAAACATTTATTTGCACTGAAGCTATCCTTCAGTCATTGTCAGTTTTCGCTGGCACTGTCTCCCGAAGTCCGTTCAGTCATCGTCAGGTTCGCTGCCACTGTCTCCCGAAGTCGCCTTGTTGGAAATGTCTTCACATGGAAAATGGTCCTCAGTGCCACCAAGTGCGTTCGAGATGCCGCATGTCTTAAAAAAGCGACTGACGAGCTTCTCTGGGATGCTGGCCCACGCATCCGCGACCCAGCCACAAAGCACCGCTGGAGAAGCCCGCGTCAGCCATCCGGTAGCTGTCACTTACGGGTCTCCTGACCTCATCCACTCCTGGTAGCAGGAACTGATGCAGTCTTTGAAAGCCTTGTTGATGCAAACGTCTAGCGGTTGCAGCTGGGATGTCATTCCTCCTGGAATGACGATAAGTTCGGTGCGGGGTTCGCGCAACAACTTCTTCACGGAATCGGCCAGGTGGCAGCGAAATGCGTCCAACACGAGCACTGACGGGAACCCCCAACAATGCTCCAGGCCGCCGACACCACACAGACTTTATCCATTCAAGCACCAGTTGCTTTCTCCACCCGCGAATGTTGCCTTCGGTGACGCTGAACTGCCGTCCTGCGGCGCAATTCCTGGTGGTCTCAGCACATAAAATAACTTTTCTTTTAATTGCCGCTGAATACTGCCTTCGTGCACCCGACATCATGATAGACTTGCGGTGAACGTGCACCGATCCTTCGCGTGGTCAAAACAATCAAAATGGCGCCGGCTGAGAGAAGCCAGCTAACGCCACCGCAAGATGGCCCACCCTCCGCTGAAACCGAAACCAAAAGTGCAAATTTTCGGCTGAAAACTTTGGGATCCACATATAATACGAGGCACAAATTTTACGTAGTAAAATTTGGAAAAAAACCTCGTATTATACGCGGGTTTTTACGGTATTCTTACTAGTTGCTTCACTGTCATCCCGTATTACGCGTGTGTCAGCTTTGAATAAATTAATGCATGTCCTTAGGTTGACTGTGAGAGTACCAAGCACTAACACTGCAGGGGGGATTAGGTTCAGCAAGGCTTGGGAGTGAGCTGTTGGTGTTTTAACATCTGATTAGGTTTACAAAGTTCTGCCAGCATTGCAACATTAAAAACATCCATTTTCCCACAGCAGCACATAATTGGAACAACGCTGACTTTGACGTTAAGTCCCCACTAAGACTTGAGTGTTTTACTAGACATAAAAGAGTAACCTTCCTAAATTATGACGACAGCAGCATCTTCGACGGTTTGCGACCGCACTGTGAAGGGGGTGAACACTGACTGTCATGTTAACGGAGACGTAGTATCGTAACTGCTCAGTCCCTTCTAGCTTAAACGCGCACAACCACCACCACAACAACAACAAACGAACATTTATTGAAAGGGATGGCTCAAGGCCGCATGGGGCCATAATTGGGCTTAACCGCCCAATTATGGTCCTCTTAGCTGAGCAGGATATTACGTCTGGTGAGCCGGGCGCGCGGAGCGACAACGCAACTACGCATGCGCAGAACACCCAGGAGTCTTCTCGGCATACGCAGTAGCTTCCCCGTGAGGTACAAAACACGCACGCTAAAATAATAACCCTTCCGCCGCCACTAACCACACGTATTACTGCGCAGTTTTCGTGGACGACCCGTACACAACTGCCCCGCCCCGCTCCGGTGTTCCAAACGCCGCGCGGTAGAAACGACGGAGGCCTTCCGACGGAATGAAAGAAGGCCTTTCGACATCAAGCCGGAGACTTTGGTATCGTTCAACAACACACAAACAAGTGTTGTCGCACGGGACGTCCGCTGCGTGCGAAGGAAGTGTGCCGCCCGCTTCCCCGGTTCGTGACCTCCTTCTTGAAGGACAGATACGGCTGCTCTCTCGAGTGCCCTTTAGGTAAGGTGTCACACTCCCAACGACGAGAAACAGTAAATAAAAAGACGAGAAAGTGAGCCCGTCGCGTCAGTTCCTGTCGCACCAGCTTCCGCTCACGTGCGAGAGCGGCATTCGCAACGTGAGGTGGCCGTGCGCGGACGCACCGTACTTCCGCCGACGTTTCGTATTATATCCCGCCATGGCGGCCTTTTCCGCTGATTTGCGCCCCAGAAAACGGGTACAAGATGCGCGTCAAGCGGTGGTCGCAGTAATATAGATTGATTAATGAATTGGTCCAATGATGAATCAACTGCTCTGTCGATAAGGTGTAGTCTTCAGTGCGTATTATTAAAGCGAAGCTTTAATGTCCCCACTGATGCCATTGTACGCCTATACGCCCTGCAGGAAAGCCAACTTTCTCTGACGATGATGATGATGAATGATCGCGGGTAAAGTGAAAGAGAAAAAAAAACACTTCCCGTGGCCGGAATCAAACCTGGGTCCCTCCCGTTATGAAGCCGGCGACTATGTGATTGCTCAGTCTCGACAAGGCCGAAACTCAGTCAAAACACAGACGACAACGAAAGAATCCGTCCCGTGAAAGCTTCGGGTTCTACCGTCGTCGTCGTTAAGACGGCTTTTTAGAGGTGATGGTACCTTCCAGTACGTTGCAATTCGATATATTTTTATTAGCCCTTGTCAACTAGCCCTTGTCAAACTAACCAGCTCCGGGCTTGACAATATTCACCCCAGCCAAATACAAATGGTCGCTCATCTCATTTCAGAGGCACTTTCTCGTTTAATTAATCTAATGTTTAAAAACGGTGTGTTTCCGGAGGAACTTAAGCGGGGAAAAATTATCCCATGTATGTATGTATTTATTGCACAAAAAAACAAGAAAGGAAGGTCCACCAACAGGCGTAAATTGTCTCGCCTAGGGGCGGACACCGGAACGCCTGCTGGTGTGGGGGAGGTGGGATAGGGAGGAAAGAGTACATAGGAATAGGGGGATAGGGTAGAGGGCTAACATAAATATATAAAACATGGGCAAGAATAACCTATATACAACGTTATGTGAAAGAGAGAAAAAAAAACACAAAAAAAACGAAACACTAGACAAATAAATAAATATCACACGGAGGAGTAGGACACCTGCACACCCACACACACCCACACACACACACACACAGGAATTCTACCCTAACAGCTACACTCCACTGCGACCCGGGCAGTTACGTAGAGTTGTAGCTTAGTGCATTGTGGAGCCCCGAGGCCCCCAGGTATGCTCCCAGGGCCTCGAACACTTTGTCCCGCTCCCTGGCATTTCCTGGGGGCCAAAGCAGTTCCTCAAGCGGCCGCACCCCTCGGAGCACGGCCAGAAGCTCCGCCCGCCCTGCCGCAAACTTGGGGCACTCGTACAGTACATGCGGCAGGGACTGCACGGGCGCTCGGCAGTGAGTGCAGGCAGGACTGGCCACACGCCCCAGTCGGTGCTTCCGCTCTGAAGGCCCATATGCATATTACCATTTTTCAGTATGCATATTACCATTTTTCAGTAAAATAATTGAAAAACTAATTGCAACTCGTCTAACAAACTATTTAAATAAATTTAATATCCTTTCTTCATGCCAATTTGGTTTCCGTCCTGGTTATTCCATTGATCTGGCCCTCGTTTCCCTTACCGACAAGCTAAAATCATTTATTGACGAAGGCTTCTACGCTGGTTGAGTTTTTATCGATCTGTCTAAAGCATTTGATACTATCAATCACTCTATCCTTTTTACTAAACTCGAATTGCTTGGAATTTGTGGTCCACCATTATTACTCATTAAAAATTACTTACGAGATAGAATTCAGGTTGTTCCCGTAAGTGACGTCTACTCGCAAGCTAGAACAACTAACATTGGCGTACCCCAAGGTTCCATATTGGGGCCACTACTTTTTTTGTTATACATTAATGATTTACCGAATAGCCTTGCCTCTTCAAAATGTCTATTATATGCAGACGATACCACTCTCTACAACTATGACAGTACTGTTTTGTCACTAACGTCTAAACTAAATGTAGATCTTCGTAACGTGTTACAGTGGTGTAATCTTAATAAGTTAAAAATTAATGCTTCTAAAACAAAGTTCGTTCATTCCCATCAAAGGGCCATAGCATCCACACCATCTGTTACCATTGACAATCAGCTAATTTTCGCCAGTGAATACTCCTCATTTTTAGGCGTCCTACTTGACTCCAACTTGAAGTATCATCATCATATTGCTAATATAAAGAGAAAAATGGCTTACGGCATGCGCATCCTCATTAAAGCAAGATCTTTCTTCAGTCATTCAACGCTAATATCACTTTACTATTCATTTATTAATCCACATATTACATACTGCATCTCATGCTGGGGCAATACATACGACACTCACCTTAACCCATTACAAATAATACAAAATCAAGCTATTCGAATTATCTCATCAAGCACGTATGGCGCGAATGCTCATTCATTGCTTTGTTCAAATAATATTTTGTCTGTTTCCAAACTGGTGAGTTATAACCTAGGTATTTTTTGTTTAAGGTGCTTCGCAATGAGTTTCCGTGTTTCTCTTTTTTGGCCGCTAGTCTTGTTAATTTCATTTCATTTTACCGAGAGTAAAAACTAACTACGGCAAACAGACAGTGCACTTTCTCGGCTATATGTCTATTGATTTCTATGCCATCCGCCATTAAGTCTTCTAACACATTGCACAAATTCAAAAAAGATTTAATGTGCTACCTGATGTCCCCGCCTCAGACGTAACCGAGATTGTTCCTGATGCTTTGTTTTTCAGTGTTTTTCTTTTCTAAATTGATTGTGTATAGTTATTGCTACCATGTAATTTACTTATTGACTCTGCTTTACATCATTCTTGTACACATCCCTCTTTTCATTTGCTGCTATTATTCAGTGTATTTTAAGTGATTCTTGGCAGGAGGTCCCGCTACAGTCTTTGACCTTGGGACCTCCTTCTGTATATAACCCCCATGTATCATTTGGAGATATTAATAAATTGATTGATTGATTGATTGATTGATTGATTGATTGATTCTAAGAGTGAATGGCTGATATGATAATGTAGCACGCTAGGCAAATTTCTTTTCAATTTTGGCTCTTACTTTCGCTCATGGTTGCAAGCTGACGCAAATCAACGAAAAGGAGTTAGAACATTGCACGCGAAATTGTAACCCCGCGTGTTCTGACGTAGCACTACTATCACGTAAAGTCGTAACACAATGCAAAATTCTTGTACGTCTCGTCCATCGGTCTCTGCGAATCTCGTGATGCGTAAGTACAAAACTTAAAAAAAAAAGTGCATCTTGAATCCCTAATGAAGCTTGGATTTAAATTAGTGTACGACGGCAGGCAGCGCAAACGCGTTTGATAATTGTTAAAACTAATGTTCTTCGATAATTTTTTTTGTATCTGTAATGAACAAGCCATATAGAAACGCATGCCGACTAAAGCCTACTCAACCCAAAGACGCGGGTTGGATTCCCGGCAGCGGCGGCCGCTTTTCTGATGGAGGCAAAAAGTAAAAGCGCCCGTGTGTTCGATATTTCGGCGCACGTTAAAGATCCCCAGGTGGTCAAAATTGGTCCGGAGCCCTCCACTACGGCGCATCTCATGACCTGTGTAGTTTGGGCGCGTTAAACACCATAATCATCATCATAATCATGCCGATAAACGCCAATAGATAGCCATCGCACAATCACGCATATGCGAAATAAGGCTCGAGGAAGTGACTCCTATTTAGCACTATACAAATGTCTTGAGCGACGCTTTCGTTACTTCCATATTCTGTTATATATATATATATATATATATATATATATATATATATATATATATATATATATATATATATATATATATATATATATATAGGGAGCAGTAAAACTTCGAACAAGGTAGAGGCACGATTGTTGCCAACGTTTCAGCAACGCGACTTGCCTACGTTTTCTTTCTTGTGTTCTCTACCATCTTCAAAGTTTTACTGCTCCCTATATATATATATATATATATATATATATATATATATATATATATATATATATATATATATATATATATATATATCAGGGTGTCGAACCGGAACCGAACCGAACCGAAAACCGGAACCGAACCGGTATTTTTGCCGGAACTGAACCCGAACCCGAACCATTATTTTTTGAGCCGGCTGAACCCGAACCGGAACTGAACCGAAAAAAGAAATAACGGTTTCCGGTTCTCGACAAAACGGTTCGACCATCCCGTTATTGATAACGGGTGGTAAGTGTCATTAGGGGCTTCTTTCTTTCACGCGCCATCAACTTCGCAATCTCTCGCTCACTGTTACCCGTTCAATGAATCAAAACGCTCCGAACACGCTCATCACGGTCACAACATGGTGACAATTTGATTACTTGATTGATTGTGAGGTTTGTTAATGCGCCGACGCAAGGCAGGCGATGAGGCGCACCGCAGTGGACGGCTCAGGATTAATTTTGACCACCTGGGGATCTTTAATGCGCGCTGAAATCTCGTACACACGGGCGTTTTCGCTTTTCGCCTCCATCAGAAAAGCGGCCGCCGCGGCCGGAAATCAAACCCGTGTCTTTCGGCTCAGCAGCACAACGCCATAGCCACAACATTGTGAAACGACTGCACACCAGTATAGCAATTAAGGCTCCTAATTGCAATGGTATATTGCTGATGGTCGAGCAAGCAGGGTGCAAGGCTGGGAAGAAGAAATGTCAAACTCTTGGCAGCCTGCACTATGTTTGAAGCACCGAATTCACCCTTCCCGTGGTCGCCGGTGCGCCTGTCACCACGCCCCCACAAGGGGCCTTAAAAGGCTCAATAAAACGTTTGTCGCTCTCTCTTTCTCCCTCATTGGGACAGTGCAAGTGCAATCAGTCCACGAGATTGTTGCAATGTGTACCAGCCAAGGTTCAAGCCCTACATTTGCCTATGCCTATTTACAGCAGCTAAAGAGTGTTGAAATTTTGGCTTTTAGGTACATGCATAATCACAAGAATTAAAACAGCGCCACTAACGGGACGCACGAAGAAAGGGACGCACATATGTTTGTTATTGGTTCGAGACATCGGCTTTATACAAGCGAGGCGAACCTCACGAAACGAGGAAGAGGGGAAAATAGGGCGAAGGGGCCGGAGAAATAAGATTCTTAAACGTACTGCACGGGGAAAGAGAACATTGATTGATTATGAGGTTTAACGCGCCGACGCTACACAGGTGATGAGGCGCGGCCCAGTGGAAGGCTCCGGATGAATTTTGAACACCTGGGGATCTTTAGCGAGCGCCGAAACCTCGAACACACGGGCGTTTTCGCTTTTCGCCTCCATCAGAAAAGCGGGCGCCACGGCCGGGAATGGAAACCGCGTTTTTGAGGCTTAGCAGCACGACGTCTTAGCCACTGAGCCACCGCGGCGGGTGAGGTAAGCGAAGATACGTGTCTATTCGAAATTCTAGAGACTGTGTTCTTTCGAATTGACAGGTGTGCCCAGCGTTGAGCACTGTACGTTTGGTTTCGCTGATTTCCACTAGCGTCTTTGGTAGTCTCTTGTACAGGTAAAGCTGCTCTTCACAGGCGAATAAAACGCCATGTTGTGTGCGCGGGCGTGTGTTTGCGCGCTTTACGTGGAAGTTTTCTTTGTTGATTGTTTTGCAGGCAGCATTCGCTCTTGATTGCCGCAGTAAGCCCGATAACGAAGGGGCCGCAGCCCCTGGTCGGCGATATTTTTCCGCCGCGTCATCTTACATGCTTGGCCAAGGATCCTAAATGGACCATGAAAACAAAGCCCTACCTTGCCTTGTTTGAAAGATCTGCCTTTGGTGACTCGTTAAGGAAGTTGTTTTTACAAGAAGTGGGTGAGAAACACCGAAAAAACTTTCAAATTTTCTGCCACCCAGCATCAGCAGTTACGTAACAAGGAAGTAATTCAAGCAAAATGGGCAATGTCTTAAGTCATTATTAGCATCTAAGCAGTACAATAAAACGAAGAAAGGGGCACCAATAAATAACACACTCATGTCTCTTGGCGGCGGCTTTGTGTAGTCTCTAGGATGACAGTAGGGGTGGTGAAAAAGAGGCTGGTACATTTTCTGTTACACCTGGCCAATATTTTCAAATTTGACAGTAGTATTGCAGCTCATTTTCAAAAAACCACTAGTTCGAGTGAAGAAAAAAAGTACTTCAGTTTTGATGAATTTGAAGTATACAAAACTGATTTTTCACGCCTTGCTAATAATTCAGTTCTGAACCGGTTCACGAACCGGTTCAACACTCCGAACCGGTTCGCGAACCGGTTCGTGGATAGAATTAGTCGAACCGGAACTGAACCGGAACAAAATAAATTTACCTGAACCCGAACCGTAACCGAACCCGTATTTTTTTCGGTTCGACACACTGATATATATATATATATATATATATATATATATATATATATATATATATATATATATATATATATATATATATATATATATATATATATATATATATATATATATATATATATATATATATAGGCTGGTGCAGTTTACATCCTTACACACGCAGCCAGAGACCGTCTGCGTTGTGCTTTGGGTTGAAATGCTCAACTAGAATTGGTTTCAGTTTACGGTAACCTATTGGCTAGTTCATTTCAAGGGTAAGCGCCATTAAAAATTGCTTTTAAAACAAAAACGGCACCGAATCTTTATTAAACGCCGTACAGAACCATTTTTTCGGTTCCTATTCAGCCCCGTAAAGTCCGCTTTCCCCCATCAAGTGTGTAGTTGCAGAAAACCAAGCTTTACAGTAGGTTATGGCATTGGACGTCGGTCCACGCCAAACATTTGCAGCCTCCAACGGGCAGTTGCCAGTGATCGCAATGAACAAAAGTTGTCGTGTGACTCGTTTACATCGACACAGATATTGCACCAGGGTTGCAACCTCTCACGCCTGTATGCATCCACCGCTTGCGTACCCGGAGGGGCTAACTGAACCGGGGCATGTCGCCGAACAGAACGCGCCCGTGTGCAGAAAAGAGGGTGGGAAGAGAGGGCGTGGGAGGAGGTGGAGAGAGTGTGGCGTCGGCGCTGGTTTAGAGCCACGTGGGTGGAAGAGGGCGTAGCGCAGCACCAGCGGAATCGCGGGGAAGCGTAATAGAGTGGGGCGTCGAACGCGATACCGCCGCTGCCTCCACCAAGTGGACACCACCGGCCGGCTAGACGCAGCGGTTTCGTTACCTCCTTCGGTCTGCGCCCAGGTCAATCTTGTTTTGTTTCATGAATAGGTGGAGCCCACTGAAACCGAAACAGCTTCAGTGGGTAATCCACACACATATTAATGATTCGGCCCGCCAGTTTTTAACACGAACGTTTTATTTCTGGATTCACGAAAGATTTCACGTACGTCATATCCGTCAGGGAAGTGGCGCCAGTACAACGAAGCAAGCGGCCTATAAAGGGTGCCCCCCTGCACACAGGGTTTTCTTGCGGGGAAGCAACCTTTAGTACTAAAGAGGACGTTATACTTCGGGTTTTTCGTTTTCGGGTTGTATATTTGAACGAGGGTTTTATGCCGGGATACACCACGATTTCACTGACATCATATCCGTCACGGAAATGACGCCAGTACACCTTTGCCGAAGCGACCCGCCAGCTGGGCATCGCTCGCCAAGCACACCCACAAGACAGCCGCCGACCCGCAAACCATGCTCAGCTGCAGATTTCGCTGCACAGTTCACTTTCGTGTTTTACGGATTCGTATGACAGAGGAATCAACCACAGTTTTTTTCTCATAGTATACGGCTAAATAAAAATTTGGTGTGGTCATTTCTGTGGCAAATTAGCTGGGACAGCAAGAATACTCACCTTCGGGGAACGCGTCCTCCTCAGCAGCTTGCAACGCAAAGAACGAACACATAGTTGAAAATATCGTTCACGTAGCGCAGCCGCGCCATATTTGAATCTTAACTGCGTACGGCGCGATATTCAAGATGTCGGCCACGATAGCCGGCTTTAATGTTGAGAAATGGAGCTCTACGGTGCTAGAAAGACGCGCCAACGTAATCAACAAAGCTCGGACAGTTGTGGGTGGAGGAAGGGGCCCTGGTGCGAGGCTACGTTAAGACATGGCAAGAAAAGAGGGAGAGGGAAGAGGTGGCAAGGCTCCGTCAGGCGTATTTTCTTTTGCCTTTGGCCATGCCACTCAACACAGTTTGTCTTGGATTGTCTTGAAATAACCGGGTACAAACAAGTTTCGAGACCTCACTATTGCCTCCGCGGCTCTGGCAAGGTGTGTGGGGGTGGAGGGGGGTTGTCCTTCACAACCCTTTCCACGAGACCATTGGAAAGTATCACACCTGCGTTGAACCCGCATTCGGTGATGCCTATGAGATTAATTATGTCATTTCTAGCCAGAGGCAATAAGGTAAGAACCTTGAAAGCACGTCCAAAACACTCACATCTGACGACATCAGGGGGCAGCTCCTCCGGCACGTTTTCGCGGATAATCATTTCGTGACGTCGCTGGCGACCTACAGAAAGAGATAAGGGGGGGAGGGAAGGGTTCAGAACATTATCTAAATCAGCAATATGACATTGAAGCGTTAACCCATCGTTCCCATCCCGGTAAATATTTGGACTTATAGTGATCACCAAATCGAGACCTCGCTCAGCGCTGACACCACTGACCTAAATATAACCTCTAATGCAGTTCTGTCGTTATCAGTAGGACAGGGAACGCGTGACAGTTTGCCTTCGGTAGCCTCGACAATAACGTGCTGTGACGCGCAACAATGCCCATCAGATAATTAAAAAGACAAGCAGCTATATCTAATATTGTACTTTCATGTTTTGGGCCTGATGACACACATGACTCTGTGCTTATCTTTCGAAAAAAAAAAAAAAAAAAGAACCCCGTCAGATCATTGAGACACCTGTGGCGATAGCTGGGCAAGTTCTCTTGCTTTTAATTTATAAGCGTGCTGAATGCGTCGCCTCCCGTCCTTTTATCTACTTTTTCAGGCGCTGCGTTGGAGATATCTGGGTGGTTGCCCTAAGCATTTCGCTCGAAATGGTTTCGTTCTGAAAAAAAAAAGGTGCGTTCTCCAGAATCGCTGTGGCAAAATTACTATTGTCACAACATTCAAATTGTTTCGATATTTTACTCGAGCAAAGAACGAGTTTTCGTAGCACCTCATTACTTACCACAGATTATGCACATACCAAGATCAATTCTGTCGTAGCATTATTAATTTTTCACATTAAAAAGAACTATCAAGGTCCGAAAGCTTCAATGCATATCCTCTTTACTTCACTCGACACCAAAATCGACATTTTTGGGGGAATCTAAGGCAGCCTTAAGCACATACCAGGGAATGCTTGCACGCAGTTATTACCACGTTGTTTACAGTGGAACGAATAAAGTACCCGTAAAACAACATTTTACACGGAGAGAATGTCTGACGCTAAGCCACCGAGCTTAACGCTTTCCGGAGTTAAGGGAGCACAATAGGAAGGATTGAAACGATCACACGATTCATTTCCCCATATAGTAGTGGTCCCAGTGAAAATAAATCCCGAACACTACTGAAAAGTGGCAGTAATGAAAGCCGAGGTAGTTGGTACGGTTGCATACTCCGAACAGCGCTAACACGACGGGGACAAAGAAAGAAGGGCGAACTCAGCGCCTGTGTTCGTCCTGGGGCGGTATTCTCGTGTTAGTCCGTTTTGAAAACGCCTGTTTTGCGTCCGTGTTGCGTCCGTTTTATTGTGACGTACGTCCAGTTGTAGGTGGGCTTTGAGTTGACTTTTGCGGAACTGTTCCTGTAAACACATTTTAAACGACTAAGCCTATCTGAAACTATCTTTTATATGTTTACTGTTCCGCCAGCGAACCAACAACAAGGCGACGAAAAATCGCCTGCTCCCAATCGTCTGCTCCGAGAAGCCGTGGCTCATACCTCTGCCGTGCTTGAAAGGCGCCACATCCGGGTGTTCGCTTTTAGCCAATCAGGGCTCGCTCAAAACGGACACTTTTGAAACCGGCACAAAACGGACAAAACGCGAATACCGCCCCTGCTTTCCTTGTCACCGTCGTGTTAGCGCTGTTCGAAGTATACTACTGAAAAGACACGACTCGTATTCCGAATAGCATTATTTTTGTTTCAAGCGGTTCAATTTGCAAGGAACGAACTGTTTCCTTTGAGCAAGATATTTGCAACAGGCGCTGTCGCTAGCAGCCAAACAATAAGCGACACGAAAGGCAATAGAGACAACACAAGCAGCCGATGTTTACCGAATAAAAGCAAACACATCTCTTGGCGCCAGATGTTTTGCTCCCGTACTTATTTCCAGTTTGGTCTCCAGGCTCGCAGCTAGCCCTTTGTTGAGCTATCTTTGGCGTTCGAGGTCATTTTTTATTTACGTCTGCTTTGTTTTTAATGACGGAAACATATGATTCGCGAGAAATGCCGCAATGCAAGCTTCGCCCGCACTAAAACCAAAAGCTCAGCAGTGTTTTGCCGCCTAAAGTAGCCCAATAAAAACAATTTAGACAGAAGTAGCTTTCTAATCGAAAGTGACCGCGAAGCTAAGAACAAAAGTATATTTGTACAGCCAAAAGCTTTATGACTGTAAACATGGGAGTGCATGACGCTCACTAAATGCAGACAGTGGTTTCTATACCTTTTCATTCGTTAATCTTTAATACGATCAGGACATGTTCCGGGCTGTGTTGCGCATGCGTAGTGACATCTTCCTGTCGACTGCGCCAATTATAGGGCCGCTAGCCCAGCCAACTGATAAAATGGCAGCTCCCAGGAAGAAGAAGCTAAAAAGGCCTATAGCGACGGGCTGGCGCACTCGCGCAGTTTGTACGTTTAGCGGACACAATCCCTGACGGCGCTTGATAGCATTCTTGACTTCTGCTGTACTTACGTTACGATATCTAGAAGCGATTGCAAGGAAGACCCATGCAATTCAGATGCTTTTTATCAAACAGCGAAATCCCTTTCAAACGTTTGTTTCTCGCTGCCCGAGTGGGCGATGATAAAAAGGGCTCTCCCTCACGCGCTGATATTTCCACATGCCGTGACGGTACTACCGCTGCAGACAATCGCGCTATCCCACAATTGTTTTTTTTTTTTTGTGTGTGTGTTTGTTTACTTACTTTCTTGAGTGTTCCCACTAAACGTACGAACTGGGAAAGTGCTCTGCAGGTACGGAGCTGCACGCGTTCCCGCATTCCCTGCCATAAAGCTTCTGACTGTACTTTCCAAGGACAGTCCTGGGTTGTCCTATGAGGCTGCTCTGCCAGCGTAAACTTTTCGAAAAAGAAAAAAGCGAACATAGGGTATACCGCGTATACGAAATAATGACATTTACACGAAAAAAAAAAGTGTTCGGAAAATCAGAAAGCATACTGCCCAAACAAAGAGATGGGGACATCTTAATTGGTCTTGAGAGGGAAAGATAACATTGGTGGCGAGGGGTTAAAAAATTAACGGCGGGAAACGGTTCCAGCAAAAAAAAAAAAAAAAGCAACTGTGAATTTCGTTAGTATGAAGGTACCAAGGCAACATTTGTAGGTCTCTCGAGCCACTCGTGGCTTTCAAACTAAGACTACAAAATGTTTAGAAAGTTCTGGCTGAGGTGCAAACTTCGAGGCAGTGCGCCAAATATTTTCCTGGCAGTTGAAACAAAGAAGCCAGCTCCATAGTTTAAGCTAGATTCTACCACGTCGACTAGAATGGTAGAACCTTCGCAAATCAGAGTAGAGAAAAAAACAACGAATTAGCACCGGCCAAATAATAACCTCGTCTTAAAATCGCGACATTCGCAAAGCAGGGTTTCCGCTGCGCACAGCGGACGTTTCTTTCGCAGTACGAGCATTTCGTACGTCACTGTTATTCTACACACGCACGCTGCATGCAAATGACGCCACACTGTCGTGCAGCAGGTAAGAAAAGCAAGATGCAGGATGTCCCTACCTTCTGGGGAATCGTCCACTTCTGGCGTAGCGACCGCTTCAAGGACACAAAGGGAAAGGGTTAGTAGTGCAGGGCAGCCCACAATGGAAGCGGCGGCGAAGACTATTGGCAACACAAATGCTGCTAACACGAACTCTGGGAATACGTTTTGCAACACCATATAGGCTGTGCGGCTTCAAACGCAGTCTCCCAGTCGTGATCGAGGTGCGTCGTGAACACGAGCTCGACGGGCGCTTCTCTGAATATTGACACTAAAACTCTGTGATGCGTAATATCTAAATCTGGGAAGGACTGACAAGGCAGTTTTGATGAAACTTGACAGTATCTGCATTACCACGGGCTCACGCGATGACTGGTTCAGTTTATAAATCGTACTAACTATCCGCTTTTTGACAGAAATACTTGTTCGCCACCTTGGTGATAAAGCAGATGCGTAAATATTTATCCTAAGGTCGTTGTCTTATTTCTTTTTTATTTTTTGCGTTCCTGCCAAAAAGGAGGAATGGAATATAGACAAAAGCCTACGACGGCAAAAGTTAAATGCTGGTTTAGAAAGGGAATGGCGAAAGTTAAATGCTGATTATCAGCTTCCAGCATGAGGCCTGAAAACTGCTGTTCCGAGAGGGAATGACCCCAACAAAACTAAACCATTTGGGTCTAGAACCGCTCTTTCCGCGTGAAGTGGCGCTACTTCGTTGATAATGTCCCGTTTTCTGGATTCATGTGTAACTGCACGAGATTTTTAGACACGGTGTTTATCTAGCTTTCCTGATCTAATAGAAACACGTTGCAAAAACATTACCACCCCTTCCTAAAGGAAGCTGAGACAAGCGCGAAATCTGAATGTGCGTTCGACCTAAGCAGAAAGTGCACCTTTAAGCGATCGCCCAAACTTTCACATACCCAAATCGCAAACGAATAACGGACCCATATGCGACGATTTTTCGCGCACTACAAATAAACGCATCTACGAACGATCTAAATGTACACCGACACGCGTGGTTTACGAGAGAAAGGCATACTACTGCACTCCTTCTTCGTTATCGATGCGGGTGTTGCCTTATCTAGAGCCGTTCCCTTTTCGCGATTTACAAGTGACATTTGGACGCAACGGAAGCCCGATTTAGGCACGAGCCGTGTGTCCGGAGATCTATCTTATCAGAGCTTTTCGGTCGACCAACTGGTCTGTGAGGAAATGCATTACAGTTAAACCTGGATGTAACGATCGCCTGCATAACGAATTCCTGGATTTAGCGAAATAACAAATTCCTGGATTTAACCAAGTTTTTCAATTCCCCATTGCCAGCCCCATTGAAGCCTACGTGTTTGCGACCTCTATGTATAACGAAGGCGTGGCGACAGTTAACGAATTCGCTACGTTGATGAGCCGTTGTTGTTTTCACTTTTTCTGAAAAATCGGCTGGAGGAACGCACTAATTTGACGAACTTCGCCCGCGCCGCAAACTACCGCGCATTTTCAGTGTGAGTGCGGTGTCGGTTAGGCACTGGACCTGCCAGTCGGCGTGTAGTATAGCGCGTCTCCGCTGCTATTTGCGGTGTCGATTCGTGGGTGACGAGTTCTGCTGCTTGAAAAATGAGAAGTTTTGTCTTTTCGAGATAAGCTCGCACTTTTTAAATGACGTATCTGCCGGCGAGGAAGAAGAACGTCGGCAACCGGGTACAGTATTCCAGTTACCACGCTCTCACCAATTCTGAGTGCGGAAAAGCGCATAAGGTTCATCGAGTTCACGAAAAGGCGCCCCTTCAGCATGCGTTTGGTGCTTGCAACCCGTTAAGGCACCGGAAAGTGTCGAAAGGCAGAAGTGATACTTAAGCTACGTTTGTGACACGGGGGTGAGTGACACGGGGGTGAGGGGGGTGAGTTCTTTGGAGCGCCGTGTAGTGACTGAGCTCATGGGAAAGCAGCTGGCGAAAATCATGCCGTTTTCACCAACGTTTTTCACTGTGAAATAAATCCTTGAAGGGTGAGTTTACAGTCACTGACGTCTACCATTTCGGTTTTGTTTCTGCTTCACTCACGCGAGCCTTAACTAAAAACCTGCATGTAACGAAATAAGAGTTTGTTGTTGGGCCCATGTGGTGTTGGGCTTCTCTGAATATTGACACTAAAACTCTGCGATGCGTAATATCCAAATCTGGGGCAGGGTTGGCAAAGCAGTTCAGATGCAACTTGACAGCACCTGCTAAGCAGGGGCCCACGCGATGACTGGCTCACTTCATTAATCGTACTAACTATGCGCTTTTTGACAAGAAGACTTGTTCGCCAGCTTGGTGATAAAGCAGGTGAGTAAATATTCCCCATAAGGTCGTTTTATTTTTGTTTTTGTTTTTTGCGTTGCTGCCGAAAAAGCCTACGACGGCCAAATGAAATGCTGATTATCAGCTCCCAGCATAAGGCCTGAAAACTGCTGTTCCGAGAGGGAATGACCCCAACAAAATCGAACCATTTTGGGTTTAGAAGTACCCTTCCCGCGTGAACTGGCTCTTAAAAAAAAAATGGAATTTTGTCAACTTCGTTGCATCCAGGTTTAATATAGTTTTTTTTTTTGGCAGAACGTCACCGGTCTCACTAAGAAAGCTTTCGCTTTAAAAACAGCAAACTGAGGACTGTGAATTATCTGTGGTCGAGTTTATCACGAACACTATTCAGATTTCCACTCTCGGAACACCTTCACAATTACCACAGTTAAGCCTAAAGCGGCTTCTCGCTCGTTCCCTAAGTAGTACGCACTCTGCCCCATTACTACGACACTCATCTGACTGTTCCTGGCTTCGAGATAAACACAATTTTCTGAAACCTTTATTTCAGCTGCTATTAGTGGAGCGAATCCGCCCACTAGCAAACAGGGCACAAATCACCACCGAATACATGCCAAGCATACTTTTTTATCTTGTTTTGAGCTTACGAGCAGGACATATGCTACTTGCGGTCTTTTCAAGCAGAAGTAAAGAATAAAACACGCCAGCTAGCCTGCCTTAACAACTTCTAAATCAGTCGCAGAATAATGTGTTGACGGAAAAGTATGCCAGCACTGGCTTATAAATTCTGCGCAATTAAAATAATTTCGGGTACGCCCGGTATACAGTAACACGTCGGTCTTAAAGAGAAAAAAAAAAAGGACACAGGCCCTGTCGGTGTCTTTCCGCAATGAAGTATTTAACCACCATGTTTCTTTTGATATCATGCGACTGGGGCACATTACGCAATGTCTTGCGTAAATGGATCGTAACAATGGTTTTTGAGATCAGGTGGAAACAATTTTAGAGGTAATTCACGCTTCGAAGTTATGAACAACCGATGGAGCAAAAAGCAGGCATCGCTCCACAAACATGCGACATGCTACCCAAACGTCAGTCAAGAAAAAGAAGAAGAAGAATAAAAACCTCGTATTCTCTACATCTAACGCACTACGAGATTTCCAAACTTCTAATTGATAAACAGTGCCTCCACCGCGACCCGATTAAACGAAAATTAGTGGAAAACGACTGGCTATTTCTCCTTTGCGACCCCCTCCCCCAGCCTAACTTTTTCTTTTACAAATACAACACAACTCATTCCCTTTCAGATTTTATAACGAAAAAAAGCGAACTGGTTTATACGTGCTTACAATATAAAAAGCATTGACTGACTGATTGATCGATCGATCGATCGATCGATTTATTGATTGATTTTGATTGATTGATTGATTGATTGATTGATTGATTGATTGATTGATTGATTGATTGATTGATTGATTGATTGATTGATTGATCGATCGATCGATCGATCTACCGAGGGAAAAAAACAGTGGAGAAAGGCAGAAAGGAAGGAACAGGTGATTGAATGGCACTGTCGTTACGCGTCCCCGCAATGCAGTTGCGTTGTTTTCGTGTCTTCACTTTTTTCGCGTCCCTCCTTGATTGTCGTCTTTGATCTTCGCGGTTAAGTTACGACATTAGAACGGACATTTGAGCATGCATGCAACACCGCATGGAATTAAGGCATGGCTGCGCATTCTCAACGCCATTCCGAGCGTGCAGATCCGATCCTGCATCCATGGCGCACTGGTTAAATTGCACACTCGACGATCGCCCGTTCACAGCAAGAGCAAGTTCGCTTACGAGGTCCGGCGTCGTTGTCGAAGCGAGCCTTGGGCTGGAACAGCTGCTTGAAGTGGATCTTGCAGTAGATCTCGGCCTCGTGGGACATGTATCCATCCACACTGCGCGAGGAGAAGGAAAGAAAAGAGAGAGGGAAAAAAGAAGTTGTAGCGGCAGTACTAAAGAGCTGTGCAGTCAAAGCTCAGTGTCGTGGGAAAAAGAGTGAAGAAGCTCCAGAGTCAGTATCGCTTACACGGGGCACAGATTATGGTGCGTCTATGTATTTACCGATGCCGCTGTTGTTCTGTTCCCCATAATTGCAGACAGCTCGCAGGAAGACTTAAGTGCCCCAAGAAATTTTCTGATGCCTCTGTCGTTCTATTCTACTCCTCTCCAGATGACTTATGTTCTCCAAGAAATGTTCCGACGTTGCTGTTGTTACGTTCCCGACAATTGCAGTAAACAGTTCTCAGGAAGACTTAAGTGCCCTAAGAAATTTTCTGATGCCTCTGTCGTTCTATTCCACTGCCCTCCAGATGACTTATGTTCCCCAGAAAATGTTCCGACGTTGCTGTTGTTACGTTCCCCACAATTGCAGGAAACAGTTCTCATGAAGACTGAAGTGCCCGAAGAAATTTTCTGATGCCTCTGTCGTTCTATTCTACTCCTCTCCAGATGACTTATGTTCTCCAAGAAATGTTCCGATGGCGCTGTTATGTTCCCGTCAATTGCAGGTAACAGCTCTCAGAAAGACTTAAGTACCCAAGGAATTTTCTGATGCATCAGTCGTTCCGTTCCACACAATTGCTCGAAACAGCTCTCCAGACGCGCCTATATGGGGAAGGAGGGGGGGGGGGGGGGTAGATGGCTTGCCGTTTACGGGTTAATACCCCCCCCCCCCCCCCCCCCCCGGTAACCCGAAAGGCATTGTAAACTAGCCCCTATGCTCATAGTGCATGCCGCATGTTTTGGGTACGCCCTAAGACAACCCCATTCTCTACCAGGTCAGCCACTGTCCAAGAGCCACCGTTTGAAGTTCATTGCAATTTGTGAGCTGTGAAGGCACGTACAAGGCACTCGTGTTGGGCGCTGAAACGTAACGTACATGTTTTTATTCCTTCTGATAAGCGTCCTTTGTTCTTGCAATGACCATTCCTGGCCAAACGGGTGTCTGTCGAACCGCTGATAACATTCCTATTATTATTCAGGTACAGAAACAAATCACACTCCAGATTTCAGCGCGAAGCGTTGTTAAATGTTTAAGCTACGCGCCTCCAGAATGCGATGAATACGAACTGAGCGAGCAGCGCTGCGGCCTTGCGCGTCCTTCAGGCAAAGAACCCGTGCTGCCATCTACGGGCCGTAGCACACAACCAAAACGTTTCCTCTTGGGAAGCTCGCTTCTCTGCGGAGCACTCCTAACGTAAGGAGAAGTATCACCGACGCGAATGTACAGAGGAGGCAGGAGTGCCGCGTTCACAACACGGACTAAAAGCAATAATAGCTAAATCATCGTCTTGAAGTTGGATGATTGGCGAAAAGCCGAAAACGGTAAGGCGCTGAAAGATTAAGCTAGATGAGAAGTTCTAAAAAATTACAGACCGCACATGCGCATGTGTCCAGCCTTAACTATCCGACCTCTTAGTTTAATCTGACTTTAACTCTGCGGCGATTTTGCTTTCTGCACATTTTTTTTTATAGACTCGTGTGTTGTCTTCCTCAAGTCGTCGGCTATCCGTCATCTTCGCGACCGACATATTTGAAAGCGGGTCTCTAAAAAGGGTGGACGCAGAAGGCATCTCAGATCTGACTTTTGTCGGCTGTACTTGGTACAGTTCGTGCACCCTCAGTTACCGTTTATATACACACATGTACAATACGCGGCAAATGAAACGCGAACACGAAAATATGAATCAGAACACGCAAAATTCAAAAATACTGTTCGTTGAGGTCTAATATAATAGCGCGCTATTGGTATATTCGGAAAGTTGCATTTCCGGACTTTGTTTTTGTAACCAAGCCACGCGTAATTTTGACTTGTATGGAAAGAAATCGCGCCATTTGCGTGTTCTGGTTCATATTTCGTGTTCGCGTTTTATTTGCCGCGTATTCTACAATATACACAACACTGCCCATGCTAACGTCAACGCTAAAAACAGAAAGGCTGAGTTTCTAGCGATGCTCTAATCGATTATCATTTGTTTTGGCGTGGAGCCGGCCATGTTATTTTTGTGCCTCATCGGACAGTTTATACTAAGCGCCATTTTTTGTAGAGTGTAGGTAGCGTTTGTTTTTGCTCACACATTCGTTAGCCGTCAACCGTGCTCAGTTGCTCTGAAGTGGGCGTCTGCAAAATAAGGGGCCCACGTATCTGACGGTAATTCGAAAAGAATTCCCCTCGTCATTGGTTAGTTGCTTTATTTATTTGTTTACTGAACAGATCCTTCTTGGACTAGCATGGGGATCGGCTGTGCGGACCCTCATACAAACCTTTCCGACTTCGTCGCATAGCGCAGAGTTGGCTTTTTTGCACTACACCGGAGTACTGCCAGAAAAATTGACACACAAAGAGCGCGCAAAACACAGTGCGTCTTCAGCTGAAGGAGCGCATTGTTTTTGCGAGACTGCGGCAGCCAGCTCTCCTCCTCCCCGTAACTCTTTCCGTCATCCGTGAGTGCTTCAGATCTTTCACAACGTCGGGCAGGGTTTCCGGCTGACTACCTCTTAGCCCAACATTCGGAATTTCAGAATGCCCGCTCCGATTCTACAAATGGGGAATATTGTATAGCATCGGACTAAAGCTAGCGGCACAAACTAATAAAGTTGAACATTGTTATAACGAACACTGATACAGTGAATTATTGGCTATAGCGAACTAAATACAGACTTTGGTTGGTCACGCTTTATTTCAATGAAACATTCTTTTATAACGGAACTGAAACCGTGAGAGCCACGCTATATCGGATTTAACGAACAAATATTTGACCAGGAGGCTGAGAAGATCATTGAAAAAAAAACCGTAATCCTACACTGCAGAAGTTTAAAGACCGTTTTTTTCGTGGATACTGTCAAAAACTTCATCCTGTTCACTGCTGTGAGTATCCACCAGACGAAGATCACATCCTTCATCAAATAAATAAGGACGCAGTCCTGTTTTGTCAAGTGACCTCTGTTTTCTTGCATTTTCACGTACTGATGTTCCGGCTCATTCAGCTTGAAATGCAACAAGGAGAAAGGTAAGGGTTACCTTGTGTATAGTGAGTTCGAAGCCCCCAAAAATGCATTCTTGTATCAAGTATTTTTGCGCGACGCAGATTATCGATTTGTTATAGCCGATTTTTACCTCTACAATTATAACGAATATCGGTTATAACGAACTAATTGGCTGGCCCGATAATACTTTGTTATAACGATGTTCGACTGTAACTCTAACTCTGGCTAAGCACGCGCGCACGCGTGCTTACACAGGTTTACGCCGCACATTGTTCTAGTATGTTCGGGTTCCCCACAAATGATAGCTCATTGGAAGTCTCGACGACATGCTTTGCTGAGCAGGCGTGTTTAACCTTTTAGAAGTTTAAAGCTTTAAACTTTTAGGAGTTTGAAGCTCTCGGCTCCGGCTTGTTCCAGTTTCACCACTTCGTTCACATCCAATCCGATTGGATTAGTCTCGGATTGGATTGGATTGAGAATCCAATCCGATCAGATTGGATTCGGATTGAGACGTAATATAGAATCCAGTGCCGGAAGCGTTCAGCCGGGCCCTCTTAATAGGTGACCGGTAAAAAGCGCAAAGGCTCATGGGCACGTCGCCTGCTCCCGCTACTTCGGGTTCGAGATTTTTCCTTCCTGCCCGTACGCCGGCGTCTTTCAGGCGCGTGTGTGTGGTGTTTATTTGTCACACAGTGCTTACCTTTCAAAGAAGCCCCTAGTAGGATTATTCGTTGCTGTTAATTGAATGCGCAATGCATGGGCGATTTTTGTAGGAGGAAACAGATAAGCAACCCGCACACACACGAGTAAAAGCCGCCGGCGTACGAGAGGCCAGGAGAGCTCCCGAACCGGAATTGGCAGGACTCCGCGGGAGCAGACAATGTACCCATGAGCCTTTGCGCTTTTTATTGGTCACCTATTGCGAGACCTATCTGTTAACGGTTTATTCACGCTGGCGAGTGAATGAGTGAGTTATTTGCAATCGACGTTAGATTAGGTGCGGTGGAGACCTGGTGCAGACCCGGTCGGCCGCACTGAACAGCCCACCCGAAGGCTTCGCCTCCGCTTCCCGTGTGGAAAATGTGAATTGGCCCTTGCAGAGGGGCGCCTCGGTGTAGTTTTAGTGCTACATGATGCAGGTGAAGGCGAATGCGCGCACGCCACTTTTAGAAACCAGTACGAGAGTACTCACGAGAGTAGCTTGTTGCACTCCTTGCAGCGGAAGCAGTTCTTGTGGTAGAAGTTCTTCTCGGCGATGATGCGCTCCACGGGATACACGTGCGTGCCGCACTTGCGGCAGAAGCACTTGCTCTCGTCAATCTTGATCTGCGAGCAAACAGGCGGGGGCGCGAGATAGAGTAACGGCTCGCGTGCAAAGGATACCACAATCAACGCGCGCTGAAAGTGCCCGTTAGCGCGGGCTACTCGAGGACAGAAAAAGGCATCTCCTTTGAGCCCAAGGAATAGGGTACTAAGCTATAAAGGTCTATTTTGACCCATTTTGCTGTAACTTGTAGCGTCCATTCAATACGACGTGGTCTGTGTTGTTTCTTGCTTTTTCCTCTTTGAGCTTCAGTGATACCACCATGAACCGGACAACTTTAAATAAAATTTCAAACGAGAATTTTTTTTCGTACGGTAGAAACCGCATGGCAGTAGCCAGCTTCGTTAAAAACTACGGCCAAAGGCAATAGCATGTGCGGCACGTCTTGCCTTCCAAGGCGTGTCCGCAATTTTTCGCGGTCAACCGCGCTTCACACTGCCCAAAGAACGGTGCAACGTCGCCGTACCGTGTCAGCTCGCTTTCTCTCTCGCAGCTTTGCACTGTGACGCGTTTAAGGGACCCTGCAACACTTTTTTTCAACTTTTTTCGAAATGTGAAATGCATTCTTAACATAGTCAACAAACCCATCCAGTACTCAAAACAGGAGGTCACAAAGTACCTCAGCCAACAATTACTGCTCTATGCCCACCAGACAAGTTGAAAACTTGCTCAAAAAAGTTTTCTCTCTTTCCCGAGTCTCGGAGTCCTTTTAGCGCTCGAATTACGTCATTACGGTAATGTGGCGTCCATCGGCCGGCTTTCCTTCAGTTGCAGGCAATGAACGCATTCAATAGCCCCCTTTGAAAAGAAAGCCATAAAGCAAATCAGATACGGAAGGCGGATAGTCCTGCTGCGACGAGTAGATCTCGCAGTGTCCCTCCGCGCTGGCGATAACTATAGCTTTGACAAAGCTTTTAGAAGTGAAAGAAAGAGGGAAAGCGTTCATCAGAAGTGTTGCGGGGTCCCTTTAAAATGCCTGTCGCGAGAAGTGTGCTGTGCATGCGCATCCGTCTTTCATGCATCACGCTTCGGTTTGTTTCGTCTGGTCCCGGGAGACTTTGAAGGTGCCATGGAGACAAAATGTACATGGCACCGATTGCGCAAAAACAACCAAGGACAAAGAAGAAAACGACGAGTACGTGAGCACTCTAACAACTGAAACTTTATTGATTGAAACGAAGGACCTATATGCCTACAAAACTGCGCATCATGATCACAAAAAAAGTTTCTACAGCGCACACAGAACACACAGCAAACACGTGACGGCTTTGGGCATTACATACAAGATAGCAACGATATTTCTTTGTCCAACAAGGGACACAGAGGGGTGACTGGCACGCTTGTTTTTGTACTTTTGCTTTTGTACTGTGTAAACAAAACAACTGTGTTTTCAAACAGAGGTATGCGTGAAGGGGCTTCCTTTCAAGCTCGGCGCATGTTCCCTTAATCTTAAAAGAAAGCCCTTTCACACACTTAGCTACGCACTGTAAAGACTGTGGCTGCACACCACTGTTTGAAAACACAGTTGTTTTGTTTACACATCACAATCAAAGTTCTAGAGAGATTGTGGAAGCGTTTTATATTTCTAAGTACAAAAACAAGTGTGCCAGTCCCCCCTCTTTGTCCTTGATGGACAAAGAAATATCGCTGCTATCTTGTATGTAATGTCCGAAGCCGACACGTGTTTGCTGTGTGTGCTGTGTGCCCTGTAGAAACTTTTTTTTGTGATGATGATGCGCAATTTTGTAGGCATATAGGTCCTTCGTTTCAATCAATAAAGTTTCAGTTCTTAGAGTGTGCTCGTCCTCGTCGTTTTCTTTTTTGTCCTTGTTTGTTTTTGCGCAATCGGTGCCATGGATAGATTCCAACTAGGACGGCTCGCGGTGTTGACAAAATATGACCTGGCTAAATTTGAAAGAACAAGCCTTTGGTAGCTCACTCAGCTCCATTCCGGCCATAGAGGGTGATATTTAACCGAAACAAAAACGAGACATATTAAAAGACTTTCAAATTTCGCGCTACAGTGACGCAATGTGGGCAAAAGTGACGCATTATGGGCCAGCACTAAAGATATAGTTATCAGTGTCTTAAGTGCCCCTCAGCATTCGACTGATAGGATCAAACTGAACTAGAGGCCCCGCTACAATCGCGCAGTCATGTTTCTCGGAGGTGTAGGTCGACGGCAGCCAATCGCACGAACGAGATTCTGTGACGTCATCGAGAAATCGTCGTAAAGGGGCTGGTGAGTCGCCACTGTTTCTTTTGTTTTCCCTAATATCTGGGTTATCGTTTGAAGTTTGTGAAAATATCGGTGTCATTGTTATACCGAAAAAGCCGTCTTTTAAGTGCCGGCCACTTTATGGGCTCGCCTTGTCGTCGTAGCTCGCTAACGGTCGATGCGACTGCCGGAATCAGGCGGCGCAGCGAGATAACGGACCCAAGTAGAGCCTTCTGTACCGGCGTCAGGGAGTCACGCTGAGGCTTCGAAAACCACGCGGTTTAAATAGGCATAATCGCTCGAACCTCGTGAACCGCTGGCGCTTGTCATACATCTCCCCGTTGTGTAGCGCTTAAAAAACTGGAGGTATATTTCAGGCAAAATCTGTGTATAGAACCAGCAGCCCCCGCGTTCATTTAGTTAGGAACGCATGTTGGGTTGGTTTTTACGATAGCGAGTGAAAAAAAGCGGTCGCCCAAGAAAAAAAAATGGCGGATTCGAAATGACGCAGAAAGGCTCCAGCAGCGCAAGAAAAAAATTACGCGTTCGAAATGAAGCAAAACAGCTCCAGCATACGAAATTAAAGCAAGCACAAAAAGAACAGAACTCCTGCTTGCGCAGTTTCAGGCACTGGGCGCGCGAGCACGGCGAAGGCGGGAAATTTGAAATGCATTGGGTGGCAGCAGTGAGCGGATAACAGCGCTGCAGCCCATTATGGCGAATCACTGCTCTGCACTTCCGACAGCTTTCACATTGAGTGGAACGGTTTTAATTTTAATGACCTGTTTTATCTTCGCCGCCCCTTCAATAGGGAGACGGCCAGACCCGTAACTAGACAGGCAGTAGACCAGGTTTCTCACAGAAGTTTTACATCAAAAGCTGCCACTTCTAAGGGCCTATCACGCTCTCAAGCAGCTACTATATGTTCGCAAAACCAGCTTGGCAATCATCGTCAGAGCGGCCAACTAAGAAAGGGGCAATAATGACGGGCGTGTTGCAACGTGAAGTGAGGCCCTCTGGGCGAGGGAGTCGGCCTCAATGACTGGACTGAGGCCAAGCTTTCGTGGCCCAAAGCGTGCGCACCAACGCGATATCCATCAGAGGTGTCGGGGTGACGGAGAGGGGCGAGACAACAGCCAGTCGGGACCCGAGCCTGTTCTGCGTCCCGGACCGAGGAGCAACGGTGTCTCTTTGGAGCGACGATGCACAGGGCTGCGCACTGTCCCCAACCATGTTTCTTTGTTTTTTTTCTTTTCTTCCTTTGGGACGTAACCCAAATAAGCATTAGGTCAGCCCGCGCTCCCAGAGATGAAGCCACTGGAACTAGATCAAGGCTGCCGTGTCCTGGAGACAGACTGATTTCTGCTGTTTGAAACGCGACTAGGCAATGTTTATCAAACGTTTGTCTGACATTTGAGGAAGGCAGCATGTCAGCCTATCGGCTTTCGCGTTGCCGCCTACTACGGTCGTAACGAGAAGAACAGGGCGGGAAGGATGTTGTGCGAACGCAAGTGCCGTTAAACGGAGAACCGGGACGAAGAGATGCAGACGCTGTCAGGGCAGACCTTCATTGCAAATACATATCTGGCACCCTGGCCTGTTCGTCATCTAAAGTTGCAGCTTAGAGTAAGCGTTCCTACCGGAAGTTAAATCACACGCATGAATACGACGCGCGACAGCGCGACCTAATAAGGGAAGATCGCGTCAGGTTCACGACACCGCCTATACGCCCAGATGCAGTCCTTATTTTCCAGAAAAACGTTCGAATGTAGGTTCTGAACTCTTTAAAACTGTAAAGGGGTTTATTGGTGCTCGGGAGAGTTCAAACACCGAGGAAGCAGTGCGGGGCGATGCCGAGTAATCTGAACCTCTTCTTCAGAATCCTCTTTGATGATGATAGATGACGGAAAGCCGAAAGGATGTTGGTGATAATGATACGCGATGGGGCTCGGCACTGGTGTTGTTGGGGAATGCCCTGTCGTTTTCGTCCCAAAAACAAACAAAATGTGGGTATACGCGCGATTTCCCGCGCCCCACTGGCCTGAGAGTCGCCGAAAATTTCTTCGCCATTCATGTGCTCTTCGCGTGGTGGGGCGTCTGCATTTTTAAATGTTATGTTACACAGTTCGCTTAACGTATGCATGATTTCCCCTTATTATCTGAAGGGTATTATAGGTATTGACACCTGAGTGTAGTCACAAAATTTGTTATTGCAATGACAAATTTTAGGCCCTCAAAAGAAACGGAGCAGTTGGGAGAAATTTTCGCCAGAGTGTGCGATTTTTCAGCGCCTCAAATACGAGTAAAGGGCTCCATATTCAAACGGTCCATGGAGCAACAGCAAAGCACTGCTAGCTTCAGTTCACTCTCGCACTGGGTATTGCTGCGTGGCATACCGTGCGTGTCATGGTATGCGTGTCACAAACGGCTTTTTTCAATGTTTTCGGCAGTTGCCCATGCCCGCCTTAACTTCCTTCCTGTTCAAAAAATTTCCACAAAAACTTCGCTATTCTGTAGATTTTCTGACATTCTAGAACATTGACGTTGGATTATGTCAGCTATAGGTAGTATTCATTGAAAAGTTTAGCTGTCAATTTCTTTGCTTGGAAACGCTTGAAACGGCCACAGACATGGCCGCTGCACTACGGACATGGCGCGGCACGTGCCACTGCGCCCGCACGCCGAAGAAAAGAAAAACACCGGCGTGCGTCGTCTGCTCCGTTTCAACCCGATTATCAATGGTGGTGCCAACGGAGATGCTATTAATCGCACACACATTGGACTCGAGGCATTACTTTGCGTTCGGTGGGGTAGAGTTTGGAACGTACAGCACGTATAATGTGCTTAGCACGGACAAGTACCGCCATCCCGCGGAGCCCGACGTAACCACGACGGCGCACTCACATGGTTGCCTGCATGCGTGCCTCGCCGGTGAATACAAGCTATAGGTTCAATACTCAACAAGTTCATTATCATGCATTAGTTAATCACTTAAATACTAAAAACAAAACTACGCTGAGGCGCCGCGCGCAACGGTGAATGATCTGCATTTGCTTTGCTGCCGGAAAATTGTACTTTATCATCTTTATAGTTCGTTGAAGTCACGTCAACTGTCGTTGACATTACTGCAAACTTGCTGGTACAGGAAGGCAATGTCACGCTTTCTACAGGGCATGGAATCATTTAGGTAACGTAAAACCATGTGTCCGGAATTAGCGAGGGACACTGCAGATTGTTGTAAACGTTGTCTGATCAGTTGGCCAGGCTTGACCCTCATTCGAAGTTTTCGCCGCTAGTCCACTCGTATTGCGCGTTCATAAAAGCCCTTTTCCTCTTTCACAGTGCATGTCTTGCTCAACTCGGTGACTCCAAGCGTGATGACACGCTGAAAAATCATGCACCCATCCGTCTACAGACGACGATGGTTGAACGCGAAGCTTTCTCGTGATAGATTCTTTGGTTGTCCAATCCCACACTGCGAGTATGTGCTACTCTGGAAGTACGCGCCCCTTTTCTAGAACACCCACAGCCACTCTCGGGTGCGCACTCCTAGGCCCAACGTTTGGGTCTGTGGTGTACGGCGTGAATCGGTACCTGCTGCTTGGCGTGCAGTGAGCACTTTTTAGGTGCAGAGCACTTTACGGGCTCGCCTTGTCGTCGTAGCTCGCTAACGGTCGAGAGAGAGAGAGAGAGAGAATAGTCTTTAATGATACTGGTGAGGTTAGCCTGGCCAAGGCGCCTAGCTTGCTACACCAGATGTATAAAAAAATGAAATCGTTGAAGAGATAATGATAATGACTGTGATGAAGATGACGCGCTCATTAAGAGAGTCCTGCTTAAAGAGTCTGATCAAGTCCTGTGCTTCGCAGGAAAGACAGTAGAGCTTTTGTCACTCGAGATGCTCGTTTAGAGTTCGTCCAAGGGCCTAGCACGTCACTTAGAGTTAGGCCTCTAGACAGCGGAAGACCCAAGGACACTAAAAGGGACGTTCTGGCGGCTCTATACCGCGTACACTCACATAGCACGTGGTTCAAGTCCTCGCGCACGTCACAAAGAGTGCACAAGGGGGAACCGGCCTGTTTCGTCTTGAATCGAAAGTAATTGGTGTAAGCGACATTTAGCCGCACACGGTGAAGATGTAAAGCGACTGCCGGAATCAGGCGGCGCAGCGAGATAACGGACCCAAGCAGAGCCTGGTGTACCGTCGCCAGGGGGTCCCACTGAGGCTTAAAAAACCACGCGGTTTAAATGGGCATAATCATTCGAACCTCGTGAGCTGCTGGCGCTTGTCATACTGTCATACATCTCCCCGTTGTTTAGCGCCACTGCAGGTACATTTGATGGAAAATCTGTGTATATAACCGGCAGCCGCCACGTTCCTTTAGTTAGGAACGCTCGTTTGGTTGGTTTTTACGATAGTAAGCGAAAAAAGCGGCCGCGCAAGAAAAAAAGAAATGGGGCGTTCGAAATAACGCAGACAGTCTCCAGCTGCGCAAGAAAAAATTACGCGTTCGAAATGACGCAGAGCCGCTCCAGAACACAAAATTAAAGCAAGCACAAAAGAACAGAACTCCCGCTGGCGCAGTTTCACACCGGGGGCACGCGAGCACTGCGAAGGCGGGAAATTTGAATTGCGTATTCATCAAGAGAGGTGTGAGATAAGGCGGCGAAGAGCGTGATGGGTGGTAGCAGTGAGCGGATAACGGCGCCACCACCCGTTATGGCGAATCACTGCTCTGCACTTGCGACAGCTTTCCCATTGAGTGGAACGACTTTAATTTTTTTTAGTAGGTTCCGGTTTGAGGTTTTAAACCCCAAGATGTGACGTTAGGCCTAACGTCTTAAACCTCAAATGGGAAGTTAGCCCTAAAGTCTTGTGGCTAACAGCCTTTCGGCGCGCAGAGCAACGCCATTCTCATCCTGCGTCGGTGTGTGGGCAACGGCTGTCGATGTTCACCTCGCAACATGACGGTAGGCCTATTTACGTCGCGCTGTCGCACGGCTGCCTCACCTCCTCCCTCTGCTGCCCATCAACGTTTAGCGGAGAGGGCGTAACGGAGCTGTCGCCAAGCCTCGCAGGGAAGCGTTTTTAATTTTGCTACACTTCACCCAGAATCATCGACATCGCCAGAGAAAGTTGGCTTTCCTGCAGGGCGTATTCGCGTTACAGACGTCACCAGTGGGAACACTTAAGCTTCGCTTTAAAAATTCAGCAGAGCGACGCCCACAGATTAGGTGCCCGTAAGTCACGTGAAAAGTATGCCCGAACAGAAGCAATCCCCAAAATAACGATGGCTAAAATCAGCATGGTCGAGCCTTTGCTGCCTCCAAACAACGTTGTAAACTCGCGTGACGTTGTTACAAAAGTCCTGGATATCTCGGCAAAGGATGTAGGATGCCTTCGCTACCTCTAACCCTTCAGAACTAAAATCAATTTTCCTGACTGCCGTTTCAAAATTAAATGAGAGATTACATGAGCTAAACCATTGTTCTGGAGCGGAACTACATGACGCCGCCCCAAATATCGAACTCACTGTCTCATTAAATCTGGTAAATGCGGCTAATTTAACGGCTTGAAAATGCGTTCCGTCTGTCGACCAGCAGAGCCGACGTCCTCACTGCATTGCGCGTATTATTAACTTTGACGTTACCCCTTTCCCTCCTTTCCATTCTTTTTTTAAAAAAAAATATATTTTGCACAAATCTTCATCGTGTCCGCATTTATTTTTTAATCCTTTTTTGTCGCAGAAGCAGGGTGCCATACGCATTGTGTCCTTTAATAAATACCTTCTTTTCCAGGCGCTTTTTTTGCAGTTCTTCAATCCCGCAAGAAACCCACTGTTCAACGTTCCAGGAGTTTAGCGAGTCGAGCGGGCAATTTGAATATAGAACACTCACTTGCCTGAACGCGTAAGCCGACGGAGTTCGAAATGGGGCTCGGGCACGATCGTTGACGAGCTGCTCTCATTATATCCAGGAAAGCATCCGGGTCCCATTGCGAAGTCGCCTTTTCACCGCTGAGAGCGACCTTGCCAAACAGCATGTACACGAGCGTCAAGACGACGGCCACGCAGCCCAGAGCCACTGGCACAGCAGACAGGACCCACGCCTCGTCCATTGCTGCCCTCTCCTCCACGCTTTCTCTTGAGCTGACACAGTGCACGCGATGGTGGGCGCAAGTCCAGCAGGTCCAGCTTTGACTGCTTCTCGAAGTTGTTCTTGTTCAACTCTTCCGAGTGTTCAAGGCGACCAGAAACAGCGCTTGCTACACGACCGTGCAGGACAGGCCCACGGCAGGGTTCGCCTACTCAGTTTTCACAACGAACGACGCATCTTCGCCGAAGCTACACTGCCCCAGAAAAAGCGGTCAGCTTATGACCACGACATGGAGAATTGATGGCACAGACCTCCCACGGCTCCCTCGACTGTAGGGGGCACGTTGTGGACACTGACGGCCAGCGGGAGCTCCGCTTAGATCGTCCAATGTAGATTCTGCCTCGAACGAAGGCTCACGGGAGGTTAGCTCTCCGGTAACCTCATAAACACACCGCCAGAACTGGTCCAACCGAGGAAGCTGACACCGGTTCACCTCGGGCGACCACCGCGGGCTTGCTTTTCACTATCCCGCCTTAATCTTCGCCGAGCAGACGCGGAGAGTCGGTCAAGGCGGGCTTTGCTCGCGTGCGAAGTTGAAGGAAAAACCAATTACAGCTCCGCCGGCGACTGCGGTGTTAGTCGTAACGTCCCGAACGCACACGAGTCCGGCGAAAGCCAGCCAACGCCGCTAACAGTGGGAGGCGTGTTGGCTATTCTCCAAATCGCACGCACACACGCTGGTCACCGACGGTCAAGGCACGTCTGGCGCACGAACTAGAAATCGATGGGTCTCAGAGACCTCACAAGTCATAGAAGAACGCGTCGGTGAGGCTTCTGCAACCAACCGCGGTCTGTAACTCTATGGTCGCCCCCTGCGGGGTTTCAGGGAGCGGGAAACGGCTTGCTGCGCTAGTGCGCGAGTGACACTGAAACGCAAGCCGGGGTATACACTGACGGAAAACAGGCGTGTGGCAAGAAGGACTGGCTCCGAACTTCGTGCTGTTGTCGCCGTCGTTAGCTGCGTTCTGTTCCGCTGTTACAGCGGTCCGAGTCCGTGCTTGCCGACCTCCTCCCGTACTTCGGGCCGCTAGACGCTGCTCCGGGCGTAAACGCCTACACGCAGCGTGTTACGCGTTTCCGGATGCTTCGCTACACTTGACAGGCGAGACGCATCCGGTCGTGGAATACAACACCTTGAACGGCGGCTGAGGAAGTGCGTGTTTGTCGCGTAGCATAAGCGAAGAGATGCGTAAAGCTCGCGAAGCAGAAAAAGAGTCCGGTTTAACGGTTGTGTTAACAGTTGCGGTGCATGTTGTGAAGTAAAAACGCGCCAGAAGCTATTGTCTGGCAATGCCGCTACACAGACAGGGACAAAAAGGTGCACACGAACGAGCGCTTCAGGGCATTGATTGATTGATTGATTATAGGGTTTAACGCGCCGACGCAACGCAGGCGATGAGGCGCGCCGTAGTGGAGGGCTCCGGATTAATTTTGACCACCTGGGGATCTTTAACGTGCGCCGAAATCTCGTACACACGGGCGTTTTTGCTTTTCGCCTCCATCAGAAAAGCGGCCGCCGCGGCCGGGAATCGAACCCGCGACCTCGTGCTCAGCAGCGCAACGCCTTAGCCACGCTTCAGGGCAGTGCCAAATATTGTTTCCGTGCGCACAGGTCCAGACAGTACGTATCTTGAGTCAATCGTTAGTGAAGTCCGGAATTTTGGAGAAGCGGATGTCTTCAGCTTGGAACGCACACGCCCTACCTTCAATATGCAATCATTCCTTAACAAGGCTGGATTCCCCAAGTCTTAGCGGTAAATGTTCGACCAGCTCGGACCAAAAAATCTCACTTAAACGGACCCTGCAACACTTTTTAAAATTTTTCTAAAATCCCGAATGCTTTCAGAACGTAGTCAACAGACATATCTAGTACTTTTAATAGGGGGTCACAAAATACCTCAGCCCACGATCATTTCTCTATGCCCATCAGATAACTTAAAAACATGCTCAAGAGATTTTTCTTTTTCTCAATCTTGGCGTTCTCCTAGCGCTTGAATTACGTCATTAGAGCGATGTAGCGGCCATAGGCCGGCTTCCGTTCTGTTGCCGCAGTGAACACACTCGATGGCCATCTTTAAAAGAACCGCAACAAAAGCAAATAAGAAAGTGGAAGGCGCGTCTGCTGTGACGAGCAAATCACGCAGTGCCGCTCCATTCTGGCGATAACTACGGCTCTCACAATGCTTCCAGACGCGAAAGAAAGAGTGAAAGCGTTTACCGGAAATGCCGCAGAGTCCCTTTAAACTTGACAATACGGTTCTTACCTCGAAAATTATACAATTAACCTCCTGGAGCTGCAGATGAGCAGCCGTAATAGTCCCACTGCAAAGATCCACCATTCGAGAACTACTTGACACTCCAACTTACGTCGGCTAAACAGCGTCTTTGGGAAACGCGGGAAATCAACGCCTGATTATATTTGTGAGTGCTATTGTGCACGAACAGCTGACTTCCGGGTTCCCAGTTTATGAACTCCGTCCCGGTCACATCAACGAGCTCAACATCTTGGACAGACATCTGACCCGGACCGTCACGGGGCTTCCACGGGAGTGCTAACGCCACTAATTTGGCCGAAGAGACAACACTTCTCCTTCAGAAACATCTAGGATACATACCCCAATGTCAGTCTATTCTGAAGTGGCACACTTTAAACAGCTCATTGCATTTTTAAGCTTCCTTACATCTATTCCATTCCATGTGACCAGCCCTGGGTCATAGACGACGATCCAGTTCCAGCAGTAACCGGACCGCACAAGAGCAATGCGTTCTTATACACAAGCCAACGACCAGACTCCTGAAGTTGACATCTTCACGGATGCGGAAATCAACGGCACCACCGTATCTGCTCCCTAAACCTGCTATAACGTACCCCAACTTGATGGCTCTCGTAACATCACTAACGTATACAGTCTCACTGATGAAGCCGAGCTCTTCGAAATCATCAACTCCGTTCAGAGGTTACAAATTTTGTCCTCGGCTATCGATGCCCACGGGTTTCACATCATCACTGACTTACATGTCAATATCCGAGAACTGTGTACTAATTTCTCACCCAATTCTACAGGGGCCTCAACATCCGCGTTTTTAAACAAAGTTGTAGCGTTTCGTCGCACGCAACGACGCTGACGGGTGCAAGGCACGCGGAATGCGGCAACGCCAGCTGTGTTGTCACGGCCACGCCCTAGATCTCGAATCAGACGGGGTTAACCTCCACATGCCTTTCACTGCTCGGCTAAATAAAACCGCTTGGAAATAAGAGCTCTAGCATCGTTTGCATACAGACACTAACTTCAATCAGGGCTAAGTGCAAGCATATACGGATATGTGATTCCAACGGGTCACCTAAACGCACAAACAATTTTTGTTTATTCCCTTGCTTCATTTAAGCTGGTGAAAGTACTGAGCGTTCTTGAGCGTCGGTAAAGTTCCCGCACATGTTGCGCAGGGATATGATGGATGTGCAAAAGTGGCATTCTCCTAACAAAAGTGAAGCTGGATGAAGAGCGGATCCCTCCCCCTCTTCCCTTCTTTCTCGTCCTGGGCCTCACCAAGGAAACGCCGGTCTAGCCTCGACGACACACGCATATCTTTCCGAAACTGTTTCGAGCACACAACTACGATGGTCGCGGAAGTGGCTCGACGAACAACAGACAGCTTTAATCGACCAGAGTTAGGGGAAATCCCCAAGGTGGAGTAAGATTCTGCGAAACGAAGTTTGACATCCACCTGAATGCACCCGTGCGGCTACAAAGGAAAGCTTTCCTTTGTAGCCGCACGGCTGCATTCAGGTGGATGTCAAACAGCCAGCTTACAGACGGGATTCGAGATTTAGTGGGCAGAAGGAGTCCTCTGTGAACATCCTGGACGTCCTGTGGACGTCCTGTAAAAGGCATCCTGCGGACGTCCTTAGCAGAGCTTGTCTATGAAAAAGTACTCGTAACTGTACAAGGCGACACCACCATCCGAACCGCCAACCCCGTGAAGGACATCACAGTACGGACATCTCTTTCTCTCTCATAAAGAAAACGCGGAGGGTCAAGGGTCACGTTACGGACGGGCGGACAAATGGCGCTAGCATGGCGTGTGCTGCAATCGCAGTTCACAAAGCCCATAGGGATACTTCTATCGCGTGTGATTATGTGGGACCTGGAAAAGCCTGGGACGCTGCATCCCTCATGTCTTTGAGGCCCAAAATGGGGCGGGACTGCGACGTCTTAACTGACTTTTAGGGGGACTCATTTGAACTCATTCCTACGGGACATACTAATTCATCACCAACCGGCTTAAAAAGCATCGTTTTACAGAAGAAGGTTTTAAGAAGGTTTTACGGATACATGAAAACGTTCCTAACGGCCCAGTTTGCTTCTTTTCGAAATATGTCATTTCTTTACTGAAATAAGAAGTAAGCAGGAGACAGATTTTGATTTATCTAGATGGCGCTAGCTGTCTAGCAAGTGAGGGTTTCGGGTATTTATTTCAGTACAAAAGTGACATATTTCCAAAATAAGCGAACTAAGTCATTTGGAGCTTTTTCGTGGACCTGGGAAACTTTTCTTGCGGATGCACGATGGTTTTTGAGCCCGTGGCCATGAAATAGTAAGTCCGATAGGAATGGGTTAAGGTGAGTCCCCCTTAAAGGCGCTGAGGGAAAAAAAAAGGTTGTGGCTCTGAGCGCCTCCTCACCTTGTTGAACTTGTTCTGGAGTCTCTCCTTGTCGATCTTGACCTCGTTGATGACACCGCTCTCGGAGCTCTGCTGCTGCTGCTGCTGCTGCTGCTCTTGCAGGCTCGTGAAGCTCGACTTCTGCGGAGGGCGAAAACAGCAACAAAACAGCGATTGGAAGAGATTTGGCGCGGCGGAAACAAGGGAGGACACGGCCAGCCCCATGTTGCGCGCGCAGAAGTTGCGACAGCAAAAAGAACCGCGAACGCGGACGAGCCCCTCGGACAGCTGCTAGACACGTGTTTGATGTCACTCGAATGTTGTTGTTTTTTTTTTTTTGCTTTCCTTCCGCCCTTGGACGTCTCTGTCTCTGACAGTTAATTAAACGACGCACGACTGGCAATGGGGAACAACAGCAGGCTGCTGAAATCAAACATTCGCGGAATTTCCGCCTAGTTTGCTGTGGAGCGGTCGCAGGTTGCAACAGGTGCGGCATTAGGGGTGGTCAGGTTAGTTGAAGCATGTTAGCCACTTCTGGTCGTAAAGTATCGCCGACCAAATGTTTATTTAAAAATAAACGTTCCGGATCCCATGCTGAAGCCTTGTTAACTCGAAGCCTTGTGGACTATGAATACTCTTAACAACGTACGGGTTCGAGCTAGTTGGTAATCCATGGTACGAATTTCAAGCGCGAGAATGTAGACACGAGAATGTAGACTCTGTCTACATTTTGGCGCTTGAAATTCGTACTATGAATACTCTACCCGACCAGACGTGATTTCGTGAAACATTTGATTTGGATTTAGCGTTTTCTCTGAAATTCACCTAAAAGTTAGTGTTAAACACTTAACAACATTTCAGTTTTTTTGTTCGGATTCAATTTAGTTTTCGCCAAACTGCAGCCGCCGTTATGCAGGGACTCGAACCCGCCCTCTCAATTTCTAGCTAAGGGAGCGCCATGATGTCAGGCTTGAGGCAACGTTAAGATGAACCAACGACTGTGCCCAAGGAAACTACGCTGCATATTCTACGTTATGGGCCACGCTATCTGCAGTTACTTACAGAGGCTACTAATTGCGGGTATTTTTGGAGTGTATTCGCTTATTTGGAACCGGCATATTGCAAGGACGAACAATATCAGCCAGCGAAACTTTACCCCCGAGCATAGTTGAAGGCAGTTTGACTTACTAGAGATTTTATGTCAATCGGTACGATGTCCTCTGCGAAGCGGTAGTTCAGGGCGTCGTGTTTGTTATTCAAAGGGGAGATGTAGCTGTGCTTCTAACGGGAGGGGAGAAAAAAGCAAACAAGCGCCACTAACATAAAGTAAAGAAAGAAAAAAACACGTGCTGGAGCAATGCGTTCCAAAATTCGCAAGCAGCCCGTGGGTAATGTCAGTGCAAGCAAATGCACTCTGAAATACAGGCAGGGGTGTGCAACGGGGAATACGTCTGGAAGCAACGCCTCCCAGCCGAAATGCCTAAACAAGTGCAGGGAAAAGCGCACAGTAGGGCAATGGTGGTTTTAAAGGGACCCTACAACACTTTCTATAAGCGCTTTCACTCTTTCCTTCGCGCCTGGAGCCACTGCGAAAGCTGTGGTTATCGCCAGCACGCAGCGGCACTGTGTGATTTGCTCGTCGCACCAGATACGCTTTCCGTTTCTGCTTTGTTTTTGTGGATTTATTTTTACAGTTGCTATCGAAAAGCGTTCATTGCTGCAACTGAAGGAAAACCGGGCAACAACCGCTACATGGCCTTAGTGACGTGATTCCAGCCGTCGAAGAACGTCAAGACCGGGAAAGAGAAAAATCTTTTGAGCGAGTTTACAAGTTATCTGATGGGCATAGAGCAGTAATTTCTGCCTGAGGTACTTTGTGACCCCCTCATCTAAGCACTGGGTGTGTTGTGTTACTACGTTCCGCAAGCATTTAAGACTTCAAAAAAAATTGCTGAAAAAAGTGTTGCAGGGTCCCTTTAAAGGGACCCAGCAACATTTCCGATAAATGCCTTATCTCTTTCCTCCGCGTCTGGAAGCATTGTCAAAGCTATAGTTATCGCCAGCATGGAGCGGCAACTGCGTGATTTCTCGTCGCAGCAGAACTACGCGCCTTCAGTTTCTGCTTTGCTTTGTGGCTTTTGTGCAAAGTGGCTATCGAATGCGGTTATGGCTGCAACTGAGAGGAAGCGGTCAATGGTTGCTACATTGCTGTAATGACGTAATTCGAGCGCTCAAGAAAAAACCGCAAGACTCGGGAAAGAGAGAAAAATCTTTTTAGCAGGTTCCCAAAAGGCATAGCGCCGTAATTTTTGGCTGAGATACTTTGCGAACAAATATTTTAAGTACTGTATCTGTTGGTTGACTATGCTCTGAAAGCATATAAAATTGCAAAAAAAAAAGTTGGAAAAAGTGTTGCAGGGTCCCTTTAAAACAGTGCGGTGGGCATGCTGCTGCGGGAACGCTCCAAGAACACTTTGAACACAAGCTCTCCCCAATAAACAAAAAAGAGGGAAATAAACATCAAAAGCCAGTGATAATGGCCTTCTACACCAAACTTTTATCGCTTATTATTAGGTGGCTGCGTGACTTAATTAGCGAGGTCTTTTATAAAAGTAGAAAGAAAAAAAAACACAATGTTGGAGTATCCAGAATACATGCTGCAAGCAAACTAAGTAACGAAAACGTATTTTTCTATGCTGCATCATGTGTAAACAGAATGCGGCGTTCACAAAAAAAAATTCCCCCACATTTCCCCGAGGGGGAAAATGTGAAAGTGCGAATGCACGGTTGTCGGCCCGCTTGCGGCGCTTGCGCTCGGCCCCCGCAGCCCACCGCCTCGCCGCCTTCTCTTCCATCTCTTCCATCGGGTTTGTAGTATCACGTGTACACCACGCAGTTATCAAGCCGCTATAACGCCGCTGAGTCGCCAACGCACGCCGCTGACGACGTAGTTTGAATGCGTTCAAGATATAAGGCGCGTTACTAACACTGATATCAGCGTCGCGTCCGTGGCTTAGTCGGTAGAGCGTCGCGCTGCGGCCGCAAAGTCCTCGGATCGAAACCTGGAGCCGGATGCTGTTTTTTTTTTTATATAGAGAGGAGGACTGCGGACGCCGCCGCCGCCGGCGGCGGTGGAAGGTTTGGGGTCGCTTATAAAGTGCATTCGCACTTAAAAAAATTTAGATGTTCCTTTAAATGCCTATCAAGAAATAGCGCCGTCTTTACACACTATCATGCTCTACACTCTGTTCCGTAAAGCATGAGGCATCACAGTAAATGCACTCAATCGCATAGTGGGGATAGGTTTGCTGGGATTATCTTATCGAGGAAGGGATGCGGCACTGGGAGCAAGCAATGGAGGGGGTCAGGTAGTTGCAGCAAAAAAAAAAAAAAAAAAAAAGGCACAGCTTGCACTAGTGGTGCAGGGATAGAGAAACAGCGGAGCTGGGGGGTGACCTAGCTTCTTCCAGTTTTGCTAAGTCTTGCTATACTTTGCTAAGTTTTGTCAGATTTTACGATGCTCATGCTAGGCTAGGCTTGCGGGGTGAGGCCAAGTTAAGCCGGATTTTACAAGGCCGTTGCGGTCGGTCCCCCACACTGTCAGCACATCCCAGGGTGGAAGAAGCTAGGTCGAGCCCGGCTCCGCTGTTTTTCTAGCTCCACCAGTGCAAGGTGCGCCATTTTTCTGCGTTTTAGTAGCCTGAGAATGAAGGACTTTCACCTTTAAAATGGTATAGAAAGGGGTGCGCATACGCATATGCCCCTTGCGCTCACACTCAAGCAGGCGCGAAAGCTGACTTCACTGTTATAGTACCCTATCTGCGGTGGTGCACCCTTTACAGGCAGCGCAGTTTTTTCTTGGTTTTTTTTTTTTGCTAACGCCACCGGACCGAACTCAAGCTAACATAGCTCCGCTGTTAAGAAACGGCCCTAAAAACTCTGTTGAGGTGAGAAAACGTGACTAATTTCTCTGTGAATGAGTGCTAGCGTATTTATAAAATGCGAGAGCATTCGTGGTCTTAGTTGTGTACGATTGACGGCTTGCCGCTCCTGATCATTGGATGCAAACCTTCGGTTCCAAATATGAAAAGCAAGGAGGGAGAAGGGTATTTATACAAATAATATCCCGCTAAGTGCCGTGTGTTGGGGGTGTAGTCGAGTCTTTAACAAAAGTCTGCTGATTTTCCTGGGCAGTAACTGCGGCACCAGTTTAAAACGAACGCTTACTTTCGTTGTGGCTGAAAACATTTGAGTAAGACGACATTGTAGCTTTTGAAAAATAATGCCTTTGTTCCCCTAGCCAGGTTCAAAGCAACTTCAGCAGAACTAACAACATCGCCATGCTGTCAAAACAAATTCGCATAGGTGCCTTGTCCCACGCTTCGGAAATTCAACGAACATGATTCCTAAAATACTCCGGGAACAAATGCCTTTGACAGCTAAATTTGAACGTGCGCACCTACGGGAAAATAGGCCGGCGGAGGGGCAGGCGACGTAAGTTAAAGTTGTAAGCAGCTGCTGAAGAAGCCTCCAATTCTCATCAATAAAAATAAGAACACTCCACGCCCTTTGTTTACAAGTGTTTTTGGTTGCGATAGCATCAACTCACGTTAGAGTTCAAAGATTGCGTTTTAAAAAATGCAATGGCGTCCCTCAAGGGCGCTCTCTGGGCCCTGCAATTTTCAATCCCTCCTGACGTCTCATCAATTAATGGTACCGTTGTAAGGGGATGAGGCTATCGCGGAAGAAATACACAATAAAGAGTGTCGCTTCTCGCTCTTCACAGCTCTTATCAATTCGCATACCGCTGAGAAGTGAACGAAACCAGTGTTGTGAGGCTATGACGTTATTGACGAAGGATGTATATACACCACTGCACTGCAGAGGTTTGTCCATATATGATACACTGTCTGAAAACAAGTGATCTCAGTCGTCACACCCGTGAAAGTCAATCGCCACTGATGACTTTCTTTCTCTAAATGCTGTCGTAATAAATGAAAAAAGAAGCACAGTCTTGCCTAAATGGTCGTGGCATCTTAGCGTCCCGCTATATACCGAACACGGGTACAGGACGTACTTACCAGGGATGCGAAGTCGATGCCGGTGTTAATGACTTCGCGTGTCGGTGACAATGTCCCATTCTCTGCGATTGTCTGCTCGTACTGACATTTCTAAAGGCCGTCCGCATGCCACAGAAAAAGAACACAAACACACACAGACATTTCATGCCAGGCGAAAACCAAACCAAACCAAGTCAAAACAAACGGAAGACAAACAAATGCAACAACACAGAACCAACTCTCTGAAAATTAATGAGTGGCACATTCGCTTTAAGTAGACCAAGTAATCTCTGTACATTCATTTACGTTTTTATTTGCTATAGCTTGAAATTTCCACATATACATAATAGAAAAGGAATGTTTCTTATTACTAATTTTGTCTTTTTTCCTTCACCATCGGGGTAAAATCGTCTTAAATATTTATATAGTATATTTAGCGTCAGGGTTACATTCACTGACCGCAGCATTTTCCGTAGCTTACTCGCTCACTCTACGAGAAAGCTATGGCTTTGATGGATAGATATTGAAAAAACCTAGCTAAAAACAAACAGTTCTTGATTCAAGCGCACCAGATGAGTCAACCAAAATGCCGTTAGCATGCTTTTAAAGTCACACTCACAGAAAACACAAATTACATGCAAGTAACATGACAGTCAAACTGAACTTCAAAATGCACGTGCAGAAACATAACGCCGAATTGCTTTTAAGAGCACCGAGCCGGGGCACGACGCGAGCAAATCAGTAATTTATCATGGCATCATGCCACTGGTGTCAATGGTCATATAGCCATATGGAAATAATTGGCCGAGATGTGTAATTCGTCAAGTGCCGAGGATACGGTCGGGACATTTGAAAACGTGTGAATAAATTGCACTGTGTGCTGCCAAATGTTCGAAATATAAAACAGCAATAATACGATTAGGCTCCCTTTCGTTTCGTTTTTTTTATGCCACTGTTTTCGCAAAGATGTCAGCTTAACATTTGTCCTTTGATGTTAGAAAAACAGGCAGCCACGTTTCTAATGCTCCGCTCCCAACAAGTGAACGCACCAATGCGTCCATAACCGTGTTGCTCCTGTAGCTCCAAGTGTACCTCATCTCTAATCTTTAAATTATTGGCATGGTATCCTTAGCCTGGTTAACTTTTCATACTATCTGTCAATATAGGGAGCATAATATTCTATCGCATTAGGCCCCGTCCTCTAGCTCTTGGTCATTATCACCATCAGCACATTTATGACTACTTCAATACGAATGCATCTCAGGCACACTCTTAACCACCGCTATCGTTCGCTATATGAATCCAGCTATCCCTAAAATTTTTATATGCCGTTTAATTTCTATATCATCCCTATATCGAGCTATCCGTCGCTGCTCTTCACTATACAAATTAATTTCGGTAGCCATTCTGTTGCCATGGTGGTCCGCCTGGTGTCAGTCCTCGTCAATAAAGGGGTCTTCTGCATACAGTTCAACGGGTTTGATTGCTATCATTCTACTTTCTATTCCTCGTTTGTCAGACTTTAGATTTCTTTCAACGTGCTTAATAAGACCTCAGGATTCCCCCGCAAGTCCTCACCGGCAGCACCCACTGGCTGTGGGCCATTTCGTTTAAATGACTGCGCAATATTCGAGAATGCTTGACGAGTGCCTACCCACTCATACGAATTCCTCTTTTTCCCGCGGTTTCGATAATCCTTGAGAAGTTGTCTGAGACGAACCGCGTACAGGCTATTTTTCGAATGGCTTAGCATATCAGTGTTTTCTTTTTGCGTGGTTTCGCGACCTGCAGGTAAGCGTAAAAGATTTTGCGGGCTTGAAAATAAATTTCATCTTCATCGACTGATATAAATCGATTTGAGAACTCCACGCAGACTTACTCGTTGAAATTTATGCGTTCTTTTCTCAACGGGCCGTTAACAGGCTCTCGACTTCTGGTTATTTATTTAACCAACATGACGTTATTCAGGGGTATTTAACTTAGCTAGCCTTAGCTTTGTGCTGAGTTCTTTGTTTGTTTGTTTGTTTTTTGCGTAAAGGGCAAGGAGCAGCAATATTTCAACCTTTTTGTCAACACATATAAGCTCACATTCTTCACGCAGAATAATAATTTTAAAAGAACTCTTTATCCCACGGTCAAACAAGCTCAGAATCGAAATAAGCATGATATATCGGCGGAGCTTGCTCAAACGCAACCTTCGGAGAAAATCGTTACATTTCGTTATAAACGCGAGGACCTACGGTTGTTCACATTTGCACCCCGTTGTGAGCCATACCAGAGACTTGAGGTTAATGCCAGTCACGGCAATTTCCCTGAAGGCTTCCGCGTCCACAGCGTCCTTTCCCGATGCTATGTAGGCGTCTTTCTGTTTCGCCGTGGTCCAGTCGGTGGAAACAAAGGATTGGTTAGCATTCAGTTGTGGCAAGTATTCAGCACTAGCAATAGGCACTGTACTGTCAATGCTGTGCACTCTAAAGGATGGCCGCAGGTGGGCCGCACCACAATGCTCCAGAACAACCAATCAGCGTGGCCAAATGTGCTAATGTGGTCAATGACACAAGCCTGGGACCAAAGCATGCATGTGTGCTGTTGTCCCTGTGCAAATTCAATTTTAACACAACAGTGTTTTATTCCCGGATACACGATGATTTCGCTGACGTCATACCCGTCACGGAAGTGACACCTGTACAATGAAGCTAGCGGCCTGTAAAGGGGGCACCCCTGCACACAGGGCCTTCTTGCAGGGAAGCAACCTAAAGAGTGTGTTATACTTAGGGTTGTTCTTCGGGTTTTATATTTTAACACGAAAGTGTTTTATCCCACGATATCCCAAGGTTTCATTGGCGTCATGTCCGTCAAGGAAATGACGCCTGTGCACCTTTCCCAAAGCGACCCGCCAGCAGGACGTCGCTCGCCAAGCACACTCACAAGACAGCCGCCGACCCGCAAATCATACTCAGCTGCAGATTTCGCTGCACATTTCACTTTCGTGTTTTACTGATTCCTATGACAGAGGAGTCAACCACAGTTTTTTTAATCTAATTGGACGCTGGGCCTCGTCTCGTCATTCGCCAGATTTGCAGGATTGGCAACGCTGATTGGTCGTTCTGGAGCATTGTGGTGTAGCCCAGCTGCGGCCATGCCTTACAGTGTATACATGTTTTAGCAAAAAAACGGCCACGGTGGACCGCTACATTAGTAAACATTCAACCAGATACAGTAGATTCACGATAATTCAAATTCGGATAATTCAAACTTTCGGTTAATTTAAACAAATTTTAAAATTTTGGTTGGCCCGCTATGTGTTCAATGTATTTTAGAGCCGCTTGATTCGAACTGCTCCATTGCGTAAATTTGGTTAGTTCGCACTTTTTGTTTGTCCTTGCGGAAAATATCTGCTGAATTTCCCACTCGTAGCTGCACATTTGCATCCTTTGAGCGCATTGCTGGGATCAGCAAGTTCTTGACCAATGCAGAAAACTCTTGCAGTAAACTTGCTTCCCTTGCTGGCATTGAGAACTTTGTTTGAACTCGCATGCAAAGACAAAACAGTCATACATTTTTTTTTTTTTTCAAAGTGTGAATAGCACTTGGGTATTGTGTGTCAATGTTGTATTATTAAATATATGTGAATGATTCATTACAACACAAGTTGGTATGTTGCCGCCAATCATATTTATTAGAACTACTGATAAGTCAAACCTCTAATAATTCAAACAAAATCCCACGGTGCCTTCAAATTTGAATTTCCGCGACTCTACTGTAGGCCATTTACGCTATTACCCGCAAGACCATGACTTCCGATGCACTAGGTAAGTTCGTATTCGAGCGAGGCATTCGCCAGTCTGGGCTGTTTCGTACGGCATTCTTTGATAACATAGATAAACTGTGTGCAACGAACAACAAACTAGAACGAACGGCCTGGCATGAGTGGAATTGCCATCGAGCTACCCCTACTAGAAGAGTTTTGTTTGTTTAGTTAAATTTCTACGGTGCTTCATATGTTTTTTAGGCCCCCTTAACGCCCTTACACTAAGGAAGAAGGGTATAAAAACTATAAACTAGATAGTTTATGAAGGAGTACATTAGCATTCTTCAGCAACCGAATGGAAATGCTAAAGCTCTCGCACGTCGTTGGCTAAAAATGTTAACTATTTAACCCGCGTTAAATAGTTAACGCGCGTTAAATAGTTAACGCGCCTACACGAATCTTGATGAATCGCGCAGGTCAGCAAAACAAAAAAAAAACATTAAATAAGCACACAGCTAAACAAGATTCCAATTGAAAGCGAGAACACATTTGTAACACCGTCTTGTACGTAAAATCTGTGCCGAGAGCGAGTCAACGTAAAGAAGCGAAATAAACAGAATTAGGCGGAACAAACGAAATATAATGCTTACCAACTTTGAGACTGAAACTGGGCATTCGATTTCGATCCGGTAATAATCATCGTCGCTGCCGTTAGTGAGCTGCCGGGAACCAAACAGGAAGCGTTAGTTAACAAGCAGTTAATAATCAGGGCCGGGTCACCCACAACGCACCGTACTTCAGTAACTACTAAACCCCAACATGGAAAAGTACTTCCCAAGCGCTGTGTCATTCGTTCGTAACTGCATCCCCGGATTTGAGAATGAAAAATAAATGCCATTTCAAAACACCTGTCCCGCAATTAAGGTTAATTTGCCGCTTGCAAGAATTAAGCCCGGAATTATAAGCACGGGGCGTATTTCCTTCGAGCAAAGCCTCCCAGCGTTTCCGTAGAGACAGATTAGTGAGATGTAGATTAAGTAGCAGCATAAACGCCGCGATGCGATGCGATGAGGCTTTGCAAGGGCAGTAAGTGTCCTTGTAACCCAAAATATACCGTCTAATGCACTCTAGACACATTGCCACATCCCACACATACAAAAAATGGGTGTCTACAACTGACTGTTATAGAAGAGTGTTTCGCTAGAGAAGAGCTAGTCTTATCAACAACAACAAAAAAAAAACACACACACACACAATTAAAGCAGCAAGGATAGAATTCGCGCAGATGTGTATTTAGAACCAGGCAGACGTTGGGCGCAATAAAGTGTTGAACTCTGACACGATAGCTAGATTATTTTGCTCTCCTTTAAAAGACGTGTTAAAATTGCGACATTAGGAAGCCATTATGTAAAGCTAGCCCGTAACCCCCCTCAATTTAAAACTGCCATGCGTGCCGGTCGAAAACATTATGGCCCCGACAAAATTTTCCGTCAATTTACAATGGTTTGAGATGACATTATTACGCACTTTATTACACTTAAGATGAGATGGAATGCTGCAGAAAACTTGTAGAGGATACGTTTCTAGCGCACAAACGCGTCGTTAGCTCGTTATCTTACAAGCACGCGTTCGCGCACTTAGCATGCAAGTCGTTCTGTTGCAAGCACACGCACAAGACCTTTCCGCACTCAAATGTCACAATGCATCGTGGTGACGTTGTTCTTTTTTTTTTTTTTTTTCACTCAAACACAACAGAGGCAAGGCCGCAGTTATCTGAACAAAACACACGCGAAAACAACTAAACAGAACGAACAAAGACATGCTTCAAAACCGTTCGAGCATAACAACAAAGAAAACACGAAGACAGGCAATCACTTACGTTGCGCGCCGCCATCGCCTCACCGGGCGCAGCGCCCAAGACGCCCATGACAAGAAAGTATACTTACGGTGCGGTACCGTAAGAAAGAGTTCGGAGTAGAGAGCGGGAAGGGAGTACGCTACTTAATGCACGCAGGGGATCATGGGCGAGGGGGAGGAGGAAGAGAGGGAGGAGAGGGAGGAGAGGGCGGACGGGCTGTAACGGATTACTGGACTTTGAGGCGCGCTCCCGAAACCCCTTGGATTTCTCTTCACACTCGGCTCGTACACAGGCTTCGGCTGTTCTGCCGCCTCGCGCCCTGCCGGCAAGCGCTTCGGTCGACAATAGCTATCCATCAAGTTACGTGTCTACGCGAACAAAGGGGCACCCTCGGCAGCAAACTCGCCGCTCTGCCGGCATTGGGAACTACGCTTCAAAAAGTAGCGCGCGCGCGCCCGCGAATTTTGATTTTGTTTTTTTGTAACGCCGCTACGCCATAAGCGCAAAAGAGCTTAGTGGGCGCGGACGCTGGCGTCTATGTGAGAACCCTTAACAGCCGTTCCTTCACGGACCAATGATCTTGAGAGAGAGCTTCGACACAGATGGTTGCGCGGGTAAGCATTTCTTCCGAAAGTTGCAATCAGTCAGAGATGGACGGGGCTCGGGGTGCGGTGGCGCGATGTGGCGACGCGGTAACGAGGTTGGTCTTTTTAGGGCTTTGATAGATGCCCCGATGCGCCAACAAGTCCGCTTCTCGAAAGGCTAACTGGTCACAGGAAGCTGAAAAATTGCGTTTTACTGGTAAATAGAAGCTATGAGGGGCATGCGAAATGTTATTTTTTTAAATTAAATTTACACTTTCTCTCGAACACTGAGTGCAAGGATAATCGTAGCCCCCAACTAAGTTTACTAACTAAAAAAATTAACAAAAGCTTCAAGGCTCTTGATTAACAGCGCGCTTGTTTATGCCGCCGCTTCCCCTCCTGTCACCGCTTGTTCAAGCCGTGTAGGCTGTTCTCCTTGTGGAGGCGAAATACAACGCCACCGTGTCTACGAGATTTGCATGGACGTTGCGGTAGCTCAGTGGGTTTGAATCAATTCTGACTTCTTCAAGGCGGCGCGCTTTGAGTTCCAGATGCATCATCCTATTTATATTGTCTGAAGAATTCCAACGTACAGTTGTTGTAGTTTAAAAAAATAACCCCTGAAACAGGTGCGTGTGTCGCGAGTCACGACATAAGCTTAGCCTAATTTTTTTTCCGTCAAACACATTGAAATCTTCAATACCTTTAAAAATTTGTCGCCCTAGTAGGGATAATTTTATCGACCGATTGTTCGTTTCAGGGGAAAATGGGTATATTATGCCGCAGCGTTGACGCTCCTATTGTTACGGGGGCAGCGCCACTCACATCGGTCTTGGTGGCCAGCCCGTTGAGGGCGTCGTAGGCGCTCTTGGAGCTGGTCACCATCTCGGAGCGGGCGTCCACGCTGGTGCTGGTGGTGACGCTGCTCTGCTGTACGCTCAGGCCGTCCTTGCTGCTGGTCCTCGAGCTGGAGGACACCACGCGCTTGTTCTTGGTGACCGAGGACTTTGTGACGCCCGCCTGCGCCAAGCCACCGGGAGGGAAACGCGCGTCAAGGGACGGAAGCCATGCCCACCAGGACGGAGGACACCAAAAGGCATCACCCAGCGGAGAGGTGTTCGAGTTGAGTGGAGTTGATACGCGGATGGGTTGTTAAATCAGAATAATTTGCTTGTTAATTCAATGGAATAATCTACCATCTCATATCGCCTCTTAAAAAGACAACACGAAATTCCAGGAACTAATTCAAGAGCTAGCCTAACACTTTGCTCTCATCTTTGGGTTTTTCTTTTCCGTCCTTCAAAACGTGCACTGAACATTTTTTCTTTTTGCTCTGTATATTCTTTTTTGTTGTTCTTGTGCTGATAGGTTGTACATCATGTCGTGCTTGAGTTCGAACCATTTGTATTATATTCTTGTCTTTTTTGTTTGCGTTATCACTTTTTTCAAGCTTACAGTGTGTATTCATTTGCGTTTACAGTTTGAACATTCCTGCTTCTTTTTGTTTTATTTTTTTCCCTTACTTTTATTGCGCTAATACAATACGTGTGCCATGTAACCCCCCTATGTAATACAATACCCTTTAGGGGTATTGTGAATAAATAAATAAATAAATACTCTTTCCGTTCATTGTCTTGACCCGCTTTGACATCTGTGTCACGTTTGCAGCCCAACTGACCGTCGACCATACAGATCTGTGGATTTTTATTCTTATACTTTGGCTCACTATAGATCACGCTGAATCTTGCAACGTTCCAATGTAGGAGACGAGTATATGGTTTGCGGTTTCAGCTACAGGACTTTATCTCTCCGCTGCCTTGTTGCCAATCATCTGTTACGTATATCCACTGTGGAAAGTCAGAAACGCAAAAGAAGTAGCGGAGTCCCGGAAAGCGGCAAAACTATTTTTCACAGCTGTAGGTGCGCCCCGTGGAATGTGTGTAGCAAATAATATTCAAATTACATTCATATGGTCTGCATGCATTTTGTCCAAGCGCTCACTTGGGCGAACACTTCATCACAAATTTGGGTGATTAAGCTAGCCTGAGACGGGGAATTTTACCTTTCACAGGGACCTGCGCTGGGAAAAAAGAAAATCGTGCGATGAAAATGAATAATGATGATTGAAACAAGTTTTTTTTTTTTTGTTAGAAAATGGTAAACGCAGCTTCTGCTAGCGAAACATGACTTCATGCATCAACTTTCATCGAAGCTAATATCTCACACAAGAGTACAGCAGCCTCCGCGCTGCAAGAAATCGTTTGATCGCCTCCTGTTAACAAAAGTGCGCATGCAACAGCGAAATCACGCGCATTCAACGGGTCAACTGGTACAAAGACATGCCGTGGGCGCAACAAAGGGAAACCAAACAGCGAGTGCACTCACAGGCGTATACTCAAACTCATCTTCACTGCTCTCAAGCTCTGGCGAGTCGGCCATCTCGGCGGGGTCAGTGGGTGAGAAAGCCAGCACGGGCGTCGTGCAAGAGTTGTTAGGGCTACACACGGGCTCGAACGCTGCGTCGAGGCGGTCGTCAGACGGAAGCGCGTCGTCGTTCTGCGGGCTTCTCAACGTGGCATCCAAGTGAGCAAGCGGGCTCGCGCAAGCCACCGTCTCCACGCTGGTCGTCCTAGACGACGTGTCCATGTCCGAACTCATAGCTGACGGCGTCTCTCTTGCCGAATCTGGCAGGGGACTCGTAAATGTGTCCTCCACGCCGCAGGCCGTCTCCCCTTCGTCTCCCGGTGTGCTGACGACGTACTCCACGGATTGTTCGTCGTGTGGCACATCGGCGCTTTCACCGACGAAGCTGGCCACCTCCTGGACGACGTCATCGCCGCCTTCTTCGCTGCCTTCTTCCTCTTCCTCGTGGGTCACGGGCAATCGGGTGTCGTTTTCGTCCGGTGTGTCCACCCTGTAGGCGACGAACTCCTCCTCCTCTGGTGCCGGTTGTCCCGCCACGCCGTTCACGTGCGCCACTGGACTGCTCGAGCCCTCTTCGAAGGACGACGCGGATAGGTCCAGAATCTGCACGGGACTCCCACCATCTCCGCCCGACTCGACAGGAGGCGTAGGCGACTCTTCGTCGACACCGTCTTCCGGGAGGTTCGCCAGAGGCGACCCGGTAGTTTCTTCTTCCTGCGCATGAGGTCTGTCGCCGGCTCCGTTAAGTGGACTCGAGCTGTCTGGGTTGTTGAGACTCGATGAAGACTCGGAAGCGTCGACCGAGAGGTCGACCTCACGCGAATCGTCCTCCGACTTGGGGTCGGTGAGATCCAGCTCGTCCTCGTCTTCCTCGAGGATGTAGGCCTGGTGTCCTCCAGGCGCGGTGGTCACCCTCACGCCCACCAGGAGGTCCGGCCTCTGTTCCTTGCGGTCGTCGCCTTCTAAGGTCAGTCCGATTGGCGCTTGACCAGCGGCGACGCCGCGCGTGTTAGCAGCTGACGACGAGGCCGACTGCATGTTAGCCTCGAGCTCCTGCAGCGAGTCTAGGTCCAGCAGGTAGGACTTTGGGTTGTATTTGTAGTTAGTATCGTTAGCGATTTCGGGGGGTTCGTTAGCAAAGGGGGGGTCCTCGGGGGACGAGTCGACAAGGTCGACGGGGGGTTTTGTCTCGGTCGGGGAAGACAGCTGAAAACTCATGGGGTCAAAGTCAAGCGTCAGGGGCTCATCCAGCAAGATGCCATTCACGGGAGACTGCGGGTTACTCACAGAATCGGCCACGTCTGACATGGTCACCTGCAACGAGACAAGCAAAAAGAGAGGGGAAAAGAAATTAGCACAACTCCACAGAAGTTTCTGAAAGCAGACAAGCAGTTACGAAACACGGAATTGATTGCGATTCAAATAGTAGGGTGCATTCACGAACCACCAGAATAACGTGACTTATCAGACATCACCTTATTTCACTAAAGGCTCCTCGCTAGCATTACTACTGTGCTTACTTAAAAACGTCCTCAAAAGATTCACACCAAGTTATTTTTGTACTCATGAAACAAAACAACACCCACGAATGTCGCGAATAAGAAGTGAACCTTGCATTCAACGTAACGCCACTCAACAACACGAAAATAAATTACCGGTGATCACGGCAGAAGACAGAACGGCGGTGAGGGCCATACAGCCTGTCGGCGTTGTGTCTTCTAGCCTTGAGACGGATTCAAACACCGATTAAGTGTGACCCCTACGATATATACAGGCCGTCGAACACCGCGGCAGCATTCAGCGTTGCGGACAAAGCACAGTCGACTGGAGGACGAGACCAGCGCGGACAAAGGGTTCGGTTCATGCACCGATACGGCAGGAAAGAGTGTATCCTGCTAAGGGGCACCAGCTAACAAGAAGGAGAAGGCGACGGCTGCTGCCAAGACGCGCAGCTCGGCCGCAGTAGCCAGACCATGCAACGATCCGCGGGGAGCCGTGCACCACTCGAGCGGCTTGTCTCGCGGCCTCCTCCCAGGGGACAAAATTAGAGCCCCCCGCCTCCCCGCCATTCGACGTGAGTGCCCTTTGTTGCTTCTTTCGCGCGAAATCTCACGTCTGACTTATCGGCTTCTTTCCTGCGCGCAAGCGACGACGTCAGGCACGACACGTTTCTGGCGACTCGTCTCAGGCGGTGTAAGTTGCCGCTGTCTGGGCGTAATAACCGTATTTTTGGACGACGTCGCCGAATCCACGTGAGACGGCGAACGGGGAAAAAAGACACAGTTCGTCCAAGGCACCCCCGCCCCGGGCTAATGACAGTTTCGGCTTGTGCGCCCTTGGTCGCCTCTCCCGTGTGACCCAAGCGATGACGAGTTTGGAACGGAAGTGAATTTCTTCACTTCCGTTGTGCTTTAATTGCCAGACGTTGCCGCAAGGACGAGGCAGTAGCTTGTGCTTCTCCCACCTTCTTTATTCTTCTCAGGGAGCAGTTTCTTTTTTTTTTTTTTTTGCAGTAAAGAGCAATATCCTGCGCATATCCACGCCTCAGTCACTTTTATTTCAATGAAAAGTGAGAAGGTATCTATTTATGCTCAGCCCGTCAGCATGCGTAAGAAATTTCGGTGCCTTCAGCTCGAAATCAGGTGACTAGGTGTCATGGTATTCTCCCATTTTTCATTTCAGAAGAAATTATAAGTTGTTTCAAGATACATACACACAAGCACACGCGCACACACACGCACGCACACACACAGACGGACAGATAGGAGAGAGAGGGAGAGATAGAGGGGAGAGAGAAAAGCAAATACGAAGGCCGTTAAAAAAGCGCAAAAAATGCGGAGAGTTCCCCCTAAACCTTCATTTTGTGTAGTATGCTATCACTTCTTTTTTGTGTCTACTAGCTTTCACGATTACAGGTAATAATGTGACGCTCCGATGAAAATGAGGAATGTGGCAGTGCGCTCGTTCGTCCACAGCATTTCTCAATTATGAATGCGCTCGCGAAGTGCCTCTGGTTTGTAAATGGGATGACGGAACCCGCGGTGGACGGGGCAGATGTTTTGACGTCGAGAATGTAGTCCGAAACATTTTTCTTTGCGCCACAGCTACACCCGGACTTAGAAGCGCGTAGGAGTGATGGGCTCCGGATTAATTTAGCCCGCGTGGGCATCTTCTACAGGTGCCGAAATATTGACACGCGGACGTTCATAGCGAGCATTTTTCTTTCACAGCTAAACCACCCGGACGCACAGAATTTTACGCGCGCTATTTGATTGTTTGGCTTTCTTGCACAGCTTTGGTGCGCGCACAAAAGCCCACTTTAAAAAACACGGGAAATGCGGAGAAGTTAGAAAAATGTATGTAAGTGTTGTGCAACAAAGCCAGCATTTTTACCACCACCAATATTTGGCAGGAAGAAAAGGAACGTTTCCGGGTATTACTTAGGGCGCCCGTCCCGTTCGGGAGCTGCATATCCAGATAATGAAGTGGAAAATGTTACACTTTTGTTTCTATCTTGCTCAAGGCATCCCGTGCATGACGGCAGAAGCGTATGAATTTCAATAACAAATTAAAAAATATTGAGAAGTAGTTTCGGCTACTTCGCAGCAATATTTATGTTCGAGAATCTCTAACCGTGGCGATGACAATTTTGCACGAAGGGTTTGCCAACAATCCAAGGTTTCGCTGTTTGGAAGCGCTGAGCCAAGTTAACGCGAAGTGCATTACAAGTTCAATTTATCGGCGTGTCCATAAGTCGCCTTTGAGAGCCTCATGCCGACTCGTACGCTGCACTTGTCTCTGAATATTACTCGCAGAAGGCGACGAAAGCCCTTTTACGTCTCCTGAGTGAAACGAACTTGCTTGAAAGACTATAGTGCCCGAAACGGGACTAGAGAGAGAGAGAGAGAAATCGACTTTATTGGATCAAAAATCCTACGGAGGCTGCAGGCGGACCACGCAGGATCGCCCACAGCCCGACTATTCTAGGCCTGTCGTCAAGGCGCGGTGTCCCCCCGACCTCCACTCGGGCCGGCCGGACCGCCGGCGGTCCCCAGGGCTCGCATCCCTCGGTCCCGCGCGGCATCAGCCCGCCCTCGGGATTGCCGGGCGAGAGCCGCCTCGACCCGCTGGACTACCTGCAACTGCACTTCATAGTCTCTTGACTGCATAGCCCACACCACGTCCGTCGGTAAGCCCCCCGGGTGTGACCCGGGTGGACACAGGTCCGTAGTGCAGTCCCAGAGAATGTGGGTAAGAGTCGCTGTTGCACTTCCACACACACTGCACTGCTCACTGTCAAACACCTCCGGGCACACGTAGCGCGCCAGCGCCGGCGTGAGCACAGAGTTGGTTTGCAGCTGCCTAAACCGCACTGCCTAGTGCGCGCTTCCTCTTCTCCCCCCCTTTTTATTCCCTGAGCCCCATCCCCCAGTGCAGGGTAGCAAACCGGGCTCTACACCTGGTTGACCTCCCGGCCTCTCCTTTCTTTTTTCTTCTCTCTCTTGTAGCCGTAATGCGACAGGCGGTACACAACCACCACAAAAGGAAGGAATTAACAGACAACTACAGTCGAACCTCTTCATAACAAAGTAGTATCGGAACAGAAATTTCGTTATACCCGATATTTGCTGTAACGGTAGAGCTAAAAATCGGTTCAAACCAAAAATCTTTGATACAAAAACGCATTACTGTAATCTTAGAACTTATTATAAACAAGGTAACCCTTATCTTTCGCCTTGCGGCATGCTCAATGAACCAGAACATTAAGCGGGAAATTACAACAGAACAATGTTGATTTGACAAAACAGGTCTGCGTTCCCATTTTTTCGAGGAAAGATGTGATCTTTGTCTGGTGGCTATTCACAGAACTGAGCGGGATGAAGTTTTCCACAGTGTTCACGAACAAAGAGGCCTTTTCTACTTCTGCAGTTTAGGACTCCGGGAGTTTTTTCCAAGTAGATTCTCAGCCTAGTGGTCACATTTTTCTTCGTTATGTCCGACAGTGCATGCGGCCCTCACAGTTTCACTTTGGTTATAAAAGAAAAAGTGTCACTGAAATGAAGCGGGACCAATCAAAGTTCGTATTTAGTTCGCTATAGTCAATAATTCACTATATCAGTGTCCGTTATAACGAGGTTCACCTGTAGTTAAGTTTAAAGGGACAGACAACCGATTTTTGTGGAGTGCATGTCGTCTAGCTCATATGAAAACTAGCATTTCACATAGTGGTGTAACCGCAAGGAATTTCCAAATAAACAGGCGGAAAAATAATTGCAACTTTGCGCTAAAGTTTCTCATGATGATGATAATGACTGTTATTAGTATATCCTTTGTAGCGAGGTGATGACGTGTCATCTTACCAAAAAAAAAAAAAAAACTAAAATACCTACGTTTTATACCCTTCGTTTATTACTAGCGCTAACCATCGAGTCATCCATGGTGCTGAACTGTTCAGCATCGTGGCATATTACGGGGCCGTGCCGCAGCGCTAGTGGTTTATACGCCCCACTCCCCCCTCCCCTTGTGTTCTCCCGCATATATTACACCTTGTTTAGTACCATAAGGTTCAGCAGCCGTCCACCAAGCGAAGCGCTGCAACTATAGAAGCAAGCTAAAGATAGATGGAGTAACGCTCTAGTTTTTCCCCAGCACGCAGTCCGTCCCTATCTACCTGAGCAGCGTGTTTACTTACTGGGGCTCATGCCCCCATAAAAGAGCTTCCGTAATCTCGGTTTATGGTCGGAGCCCGTAGGCGGGGTCGATCCCTTCCTGCTAATACCGTGCAGCGCGGTAGGAAAAAAACATGGCCGCGTATCTGCTCCTTTCGTTGCAAATGTCGACGAAAACGATAGTCGACTGGTGGGGGCCCCTGCTAAGTAAATGCCTCCCTTCTCTTTCCCGCTCACCTCTCATGCTGTTCCTCTCCCGGCTCGTTCCTCCCAAGATAACACGCTAGAGGTTTGCTCAAGCCAGTTTACATTTCCCGCGTTCCCTGCAATCGGTTGCATCGATGCCAGCGCTGCCGTACGGTGGGTACGCGCGTGAATCGGGGCACCCGACTACCACGTTTATAGAACCACGTTGCCCTACTCCACGAGCGTTTCAAGCGGAGCATGGAACCTATCTAGTGGAACCTTTCGTTGCTGTTACCATTTGATTTCTTAAAATATGCCGCCAGGAGCTTTAGTAGCGCGGGCAACAGCAGGTTAAAATTTTCTGCAGTTGATGTAGTATTTCATTTGCTGTCGCAAGAACCAAGCATCAATGAATTTTTTTTAATAAAGGAACACTGCAAATACGACTTATGTATTCATTTTCGGTCTTGTATTTTCGTAATGTCTTGTTCTTGTTCAACAATGTTGACAAGCTGAACATTGACGCCGGACATAGGCATTTAGATGTGGAAGTTGGTATATAAGACTATTGCGCAGCTGCAGCTCCACTTTGACCGGCTGAATCGAGTCACAGACAGACAGACATGCAGACAGACCAAAATTTCTGCGTTTAAGTCGCCCAAGAAAAACTATCGTCTTTAAAAATGCGTTTCCAGCCGTGTTTGGTGGGGCAATGCACAACGTTGTTCGTCTCGCGCGCAAAAGCTTTAATGGCGTACCAAGAGACACAGGTCTTGGTCAGACACTGTAAGTGACCCAAAGCACATGCGCACATCATCATCATCATCATTATCATTATCGCCAGACTCATTGAAAATAGCTCTCCTTCTCCCCTCCTTCTCTCGCGTCAGACATGGTAAAGATCTCCCAATATGATTCGCATGTTTTGTTCAGTCCATGGATATATTTTAAATTCCATATCGCGCTGAACGCCTCGTGCATATTACGCCACAGCACGCACACTTGTAAACTCGATCGCAGCACATTTCGTGCTGATCTGACAAATAATGCACGTGCAACCACGATCAAAAGTTTACAGACCAAGGAAAAAGCAATTTTAGGTTATTGCTCTTCCAGTAGCAGCCCGACAAACTGTCTAATACATGCGAGATGTCGTATATAAGTACTGAACTAATGAAAACTACCGCGCATAATACTCCTGGCTGCCCTGCGACAGAGATATAACTCAAAATTGCTGCTTTCGTGGTCCGTAAACTTCTGCTCTCGGGTGTACATTGACATTCAGCGGCCGGCGGCAACGCAAAGTGAATGAAACGGAAATATGGACGTGTCCCGCTCCGCAAGTGCGATTTGACGGAGTGTCGGGCACATTACATGTACCTACACATAGACAACTTTGATTCAAATCGCTTCCTGCAACAAAGGAAATCACATCGAGGCCAGCCATACTAAAAGTATTCCGTAATGAACGGTCTATATTACATCGCTCGGGCGCACGCCCGCATTTTTCTATGTTGCTGGTCCGGTAGATGTTGCGACGCAAACGCATGCCCGGCGACCGACATACCAACGGGCTCCGCTGGACTGGCGGGCCTGACCGAAGTGCCAAACTGCCCGGAACAACTTGTTTCCGTAGCCAAGAAAATCGCTGACACGAAACGTTACCCGAGTTATGCGTTATGCGCGGCGCTTGTTTCGCGTGCACTGCCGGATTGTAGGCACGAGCAAAGGCAGTTCCTATCTCCTTGGCGGTGATCGCCGCTGTTTCTTAGGGTGTGGGGATTTATGACGGGCGTGGCGGCGCTGCGAACGGGGGGTTTAACTTCGCTCTGCGTGTGGCCGTCGGAATTAGCAGTCTGCCGCGTAAGCCCCCGTACTTGTAATCCGGGAAGAACTGGGGCGTGCCGCAAAGCCGGCTTGAACGATAATCTTTCAGAGATGGTTGAAGCGCCAAGAAATGCCGCGAAGTTCCCACCAGCTCGCCCAGCAGCAAGTTCTTCTGGAACGGTATTCACCCCAGGAAAAAAAATGGCCGCGTGTCTGCTCCTTTCGTTTGCAAATGTCGACAAAAGACGATAGTCTTTGCCGACATTTGCCAAGTCAATGCCTCCTGTCGCTTTCCCGCTCACATCTCATGCTGTTCCTGTTCTGTCGCGCTCATCCCAAGGTAAACACACTAAAGGTTTGCTCAAGGCGATTTGAATTTACCGCGTTACACTGCTCCAGGCCGGGTGCCCTCGATGCCAGCGCTGCCGTACGGCAGAGACGCGCGTGAATCGAGGCGCCCTATACTTCAACGTTTATAGAACCGCGTTTCCCTAGTCCACGTGCGTTCCAAGCAGAACGTGGAACCCATCTAGTCGAACCTTTCGCAACTGTTGCCGCTTGAATTCTTAGAATGCCGCCAGAAGCGTGAAAGCCCGCAGCAGCCGTAGTTCTGCGCAGTAAAAAGGAAAATAACGTTCCAGAAGCTGTAGGCTGCGAGTACTGCGGCAACAGCCCCAAGAAGGGTTAGTCATGAATATCAGAAAGCGCAAGTAAATTGACTTACATGCGAGAAAGATGCATAAGCGCATAAGGGCAAAGGGTTAGAGCAAAAGCAATAAACGAGAGCCGAGAAGTCTGCGATATTTGTCGCTATATTTCAAATAGGTTCTTCGTTCAGACTACGCCTTCAGAACGGCAGAGGGGTCTCCGGACAGATCCAGGGCGTCTTAAAAGGGGCCGTGCCGGGAATGCTAACACTTCATAGCCTCCGAAAAAAACAGAATTCACGACCGACTTACGATCGAAGTTAGCGATGTTGTGATCGTCACTCATTTGCTATCGGCTCCTGGCATCTAATCTCCATATGCCTCTTTTTATTTATGCTGCAGAAGCGGAAACGGATGCTAATTTGCCTTGCAGTACAACTTAAGCAACATCCCATTGAACAAGATGCCCCGCTACTTAGCGCTGGGACCTCCCGTCGACGTCCCCTCAGAAAAAAAAAAAAAAAAAAAAACACGAGTGTAAACGAGATCTCGACCAACGAGGAAGAGCTTTCAGTGCGGTCTGAGGCCTCCCCAGCATCGATCACACGAGGTATTTCTGGACCTAAATATCGAAGGTTCATCGCATTTTTGTGGTTTGATTCCGTTAGACATGTATCCCGAGAACCGATGCGTGATCGAAGTTAGGAAAAAGTGGCGGAGTTGGACCTCTTTCAGAAACAAAAAAAAAATGGCATTTCTTCACGCAAACTAGCTCAAGTTGCGACCACAGATCATGACTTCGAACTAATGGGACGAGGGCACAGAGTTTCCAAGAACCACTGAGCTGAAGTGTTACGAGAGGCATACTGAACGGAGATACGGTTTACCCGAGGTGACTTCCAACTCAACTAAGCGTACCAAGAGTCACGACCATTTTTTATGTCCCCACTCTTGGAAAATCTGCATCCAACTAGTAAGAAAGTGAATGCGTAGAAGGCACTGCGCTCATGGCCGGCTGCTCCCCGCACGACACACTTTATCTCCGCCGTTCATTTCTTGTTGCGTTCATTACACCAGGGTCGTTTCGCTGCCTCGTAACCTCGAGCGTCCGCAACACCACGGCGGACACGGTGCAGTCATATGCAGATGCTTCTCTGGTTTTCCCCGTACCGCCGAGAAGGAAAAAATAAACGAGAAAAAAAAAAAACAAAACAGGCGGTGGCGTGTTTATGAAGTCTGGGAGAAGCTCGCACTGACTGCGTGACAGAGCGAAAGGAACAGTCAAAAAGAAAAGAAAAACAGCAGAGCCTGAAGGCACGTTATATCGAGACACCAATCTGACAATAAGGACAGCAAGGTCGAAAGAAATGTTGAGGCCCAAATAGGGGCACCATAATCCTCAGAGTGAAATACCCGCAACTAGTTTTTTTTTTCTTTCCTTCTTCTTCAAGGTGAAAAAGAAAAGTCAAGCACGCCGCGCTAATTGATTAGCCAAGGCGAAGCTCAATGCTTGAGTTCCAGTGACACGTTGCAAGAGTTGTGAAAAGCATGCAATTAAGCGAAGGAGTCGGCGGTGCGGAGAACCGGTGTCACGCGGACTGTCTCCAATACGCAGTATTATTGCGTAAATGGGAACACTGCGATGCAATAGAAATGACATCTGTCATTGAGATCATCTCTAAGGGAAGCTCACAAAGATTCTTTACGTGTAAACCACACTAGAATTTGTGCGCTCTTGCAAAAAGAATTTAACGGTGCTCATCACATGCAACCAATATTGAGTAAAGGGGGGAAAAACGATCACACGCGAGTGGTTAGAAAAGGTATTACGAACACTTCCCGTGATTGATATAAAGGGAAGATCCCAACCGATATATAAATTTATGTACTTTACAATAAAATCAACCAAGTGCTTATGGCTATTATTGCGTACGCGTGGAAATCCACCCATCTCGGTGCATAGGCACATAAAACCGGCGCGAATTTCAAATGCGGACCTCTAATCCGTCGCAATGCTAAGCAGGAGAGCAGACCAGCGTTATCGATGTTCGCCGCTTAACGTGAAATACTACGAACAGCTTCAACCGTCCCTTCCGATAATCCATGAAATATCGACTAGAGACAAGATGAGGCCGTACACGGATGAGCGTGCAACCCGCTCTCAGCGTGGTTCCTGCGCGGCTTATCTTTCGCCTACATGCAAACCGACGCTTTTCTGATCCCGAGATAATCTTTCTGCCGCAACCGTCATTGCTTCACGCGCGTTTTAGATGAAACTATCGCAGGCATGCACATTCGGGCACACGACAGAGCGAAAAACACGGCCTATCTGGCAATATCCCACTACCTCGACGGACGTAGAGGAGACAAATGGTTCATTTGCATAAATCTACTCGGCCGACTCCCGTAGGCCTTTAGATGCGGATAATCCTCCCGACCAAGACTGTCGGATTGAAATTCCACTGACAAAGCAAGTCGGCCGAATGCTTAATTAGGAGGAACGGGGTAACAATTTCCCAGAAACGCAAACCAAAAACGCGGGGAAGAGGGTTTGGCACAGTCGCCACTGATGGAGTTAGGGCCGGCCACATACCTAGGCTTATAAAGCGGTTCATGAGACCACATTTTGCGTCCGGGAGGCGATTCTGATGGGTGGAATTCTGTGCAAGAGTAGGTTGGGCGATCTTAGACTAGGACTATGTTGTAGGAGAATATTTTGTTGGGCAAGTTAGTACAGTAAAAGCTCGTTAATTCGAACTCGAAGGGGACCATAAAAAATTAAGCGGAGTTCGAATTAGCGGGCGGGCGCTAAATGAACAAAAATCACGCCACACTGCGCGGGAAGAACACAAAGAAGCCACCTCTGGACTCGTTATCGCGAATTAGGCGCTACTACACGTTTGTGGAGGGTGATTTCGTAAATATGTTTCGTAAATGATAATAGCATGTGCCGGAGCACTGGCGCCGGTAGCGCGGCGCCCTTTTTGTAGAAGCAAAATAAGCTGTTGCAGGAGCGTAGCTCACGCGCCTCGCTGTTGTTTTTCTGCTTTGTTATTTTGCATCTGTAGTAAATTTGGTTTGGTTTGGATTTGCAACGCATTGTAATCACTCTGGGCCGACTTCTTCCGCAAGGAGCGATGGAACTCAGGGATCATAGTTCGAGTTAACCGTTCAGGATACCGACGCGTTCGAATTATCCGGAGTTTTCCCCGATCGAAATATACAGGGCTGTGCCGGGACCAGGGCGTGAGTTCGCATTAACCGAGTTTGAATTAACGAGCTTTCACTGCACTTAGAAATGGAACATACTACCGCGCGAAAGTTGACGGAGACTTACGAGGCACACGGGACAAGGGCTGTCCCGTGGTAAAGCAACTTTGTGTTGTTTGTTATCTGAGAGTATAAAGCAGATAAAGAATATGAAGGAGCTAGCAGACAATGAGCGGAACAACACGCCCTCTTTCAGCTTTTCGTCCTGTCTTGTTGCTGTTGTTGCTCCACTTTTTATATCAGGTTGGGGAGATTTGCGAGCATCATTTGTTCCAGGTTGCCAATCGAAGCATAAACATTCACGCCTCTTCTTATACAGTGTAAAACATCACGCCGCGAGAGCTGAGCTCGAAATGACTAACTATAAAAGATGGCTGTAATAAATCAGTTGACATCTTTTTAAGAGGGTCGCAGTGTATTCAGCGAAGCTGTAGACAAGGGTCAGCAAGTGTCGTGTATATATTACAGTTTCATTCCCTTTGTGTTTAAAACCGAAGCTTTTTACCTCACCCCCCAAGGGTTTTGTCGCGACCGTTGGTGTCGACAGAAAACTCCCGCGAACAAATAAAAGAAGTTACTGGCACCGCTAGGAAACTAACCAGGAACTAATAGAGAAACGGAGCGAGAGCCAGTTGTCTTACCGATTGAGCTAGGAGCCCACTCGGAGACGGGAGAGACAGACGGTGCAATCACCGAGCACATCTGCGGGGTTACCCCGTGCGTTCTCGCTGAATGCCAAGTGATAGCGTCACGAGACCTCTCGTGTGGTGTGCGCTCCGCCCCCAGCGGCCGTGTGCGCGCCTGGCGCATGCGCTAGGAGTTAGTCAAAATCAAAGGAAGCCCCCACCAGTGCATGGCATCTTACTTCTCCGTCTCTGCCACCCATCTCGTCGCCTCCATCGGCGGCGGCCGAGACGGAGGAGAAGTGAGATCGTCTAAGACCGGGTTTGAGCTTCCTTTAATTTTATCAAAAAAGAGTTTGCACTCATGTGCTTCACCAACACAACTCAACCAACCACCATTCGTGGATCATGCAATGAGTTAACCTTAGCAAAGAGTATCTCTTTGAAGCAATAAAGGGTGTAGTTAAGTGCATTTCACATGTCTCTGGTTGCACTCTTCGTAGAGCCACGTGTGTGAATTCAAGTGAAGTCATATGGGTGATTGTTGTTGGTATCGTCTACAGCTTCGCTTTCCAACCACCTTCACAAACTGGATTGGCGCGCATTTTTGTCATTGTGGTTTCAGTTTTTCCGTTTTTTTTTTCAGTGTATTCATATATCTTCTCTCTTCCACGCTCGTCGTACAGTATTACAAGACACATCAGGGCTTAATAGCGAGTTGTCCGTACCATCAAACTAGCAGATGCTTGATGAAGAAGAGGAAGGAACAGTTTCCGAGCCGTCAAGTGCAGAATTAGAAAACGTGAAGCAAAAAAATAAAATAACTGTTTCCGCGCAATGCAATAAAGACTTGGCTCTCACCGCTCGTCAAATGCGTTCTTTTTTTTTTTTCGCAATGAGAGAGATCCAGAAACCGAAACTAAGTCTGCTAAAATTGCAGTGATAAGAAAAACTGGGCCACTTTCCCCTAAAAAAAAAACGGCGAAAAGAAAGTAGTTGAGATAACGCCCTGAAGACAAGTACACATATCGTAGTTCGTATCGAAAATTAGCCGCATGCTGCTGTTTCACGGATCACAACGAGCCAAATCCATTAGCCCAATAGGAGTTTGCTTTTGGCTTGACTGTTCAGGCGGTTTCGTGAGTGATTTCGTAACTCCTTTTTTGCTTTCCAGAGCTTGCTTATTATGAATTCAGACGGCAATTGGGAGATGGGCGAAAGATCTGTCCCCAGATGTCAACGGCGAAGTGAACGGAAGAAGTGAACGAAATGAAACCGAGAGATGTGAAACAATTATTTCATTTCGTCTCACCCGTCCCAACAAAATAACTGTGCTTATATTTATTTTTAACCCCATAATTACCATTTTAGTACTTAACTAAATAGCCACCGCTTACAAGCATTCGCAAATCCCCCCCCCCCCCCCCCTTAGAGTATGGACCACTTCATGAAGATGAAAACGAAGATATGGGCATTCTTCCTGTGAAGCGTTCTGGAAATTCATGGCGAAGCAATGAAGAGCTTGCTTACTTCAGGCGTTCCTAAGCAAATTATCCAAGGGAAGAATTCGAAAGAGCTCTGCTAATGCTGCCAGAAGGACTCACCTGCTCCCCATGTATAGTTCTACTATTCTTGAAGCCCTATTGCATATTTTAATGACTTTTCCACCAAAACTCCATCGCCCTATGCTTGAAAGTCAATTTGAGTAAAGTTTTCATAAGAATGCCTCATCAACTTGAGTGCTTCAATTCAATACGAGCCAAATCCAAACTTCTCGCCCCAATATTGCTAAAATTCACGGCGTAATTTTTAATTAATTGTGGCAATAAACATCCCTTAAGTGACATGTAAAATATATCACATAATAGTTTTTACAGCGTTGCGTTTAGGTCCGGTAACAAACTTCCGCTTGTTTCTCAGAATCGCGTTAGGTGGATCTGGCTCACTCCAAAAAAAAAAATGCCTCAAATATCCGTACCTGCCACTATAGTTTCGTAATGATTATAACGTTGACACGTCGAATCGCATAGTGATCCTGCCAAGCCAACACGCGATACCAGCACACGCCGCCGAGGGGCTGACGTAACGAACGACATGTCGACGCTGTCAAGGTTGTTGTTGCGTCCGTGATACTCACATTTGTGAACGCCATTCCCGATTCGAGGCGCCGCCTCCATCATCGTTCGTGTTGCTTCGACACCCAACGTTCACCTAGCGCACGTAAGCCGTTGCTTAAATTTTTACGACAGGCCGATGGCAACACACTCTCCGAGGCCAGCAGCGGAACAGAAGGAACGAAACATCCGACGAGCGAGCTTTCGAGATGCCCACTCACAGCACGGCACAAAACGTGAGAAAAGGATGTTCCTTTTGACGGATCGCTGTTCGGCGATATGAAAGGACAGCCCACTTTTGTGGTTGCTCACGAAGCAGATGGGCGTTTGGTTGGAGGCGTAGCTCCGAAAAAAAAATGTCCCTCCTTTTTGTTTACAGCAAACGATCGCCTGAATATGTTTAGTGAATTCAATAACGCGAGATAATAACTATCCTCCCGTCTAGCTTCGCGTGTCGAGCCGTCCCGTCCCGCCGAAGCACACAAAAAGCGTATCTGGGCCACTGAGCGCTTCGTGGCGTATGAACAACGCCGCTAAATTCGTCCAAGTCCACGAACACCGACACCAACACTTCACCGATCCGCAGATACCACACGCCACGGTCTGCAGCCGTCTTCGAGTTGCACAATATTCCAAGCGCCGAGCAGAAATCTCAGATGGCAAAATCCGCCACCGGAGGAGGTGACGAAATCCTCGTATACCGGTGAATCCGATGCCAACTCCGATGTGTGAAGCCCACACGGACGCACTCCCACGCGTTCCCACTGTACGCGGTGCTGTCGGGATCGGAACGCACAAAGACACCAGTGGAGTACGACTATCCCAGCCAGCAGCAGCGTCGGCTGGCAGAAGCGGCACGCTAAAGCGCTGCCGGCAGGCACGGCTCGACGGAGGCCTGAGCCGGGAACAGCGGGGCCAACTGCCAACCGGTCGAGTGGCGGCGGAGAGGGGAGGGAAGGGGACGCTGGCCAGCGAGATATAACAATAACGGCAGGGCGGGCGGCCGCGTGGAATTGCGCATCGCATCGCGAGGAAAGTGAAAGAGAGATCACGCCTGAAAGAGCTCGCCGCTCTCCTTTGAGAGGAGGAGGAGGAGGAGGGATGGAAGAAGCTGGCGAGAGATGGGCGAAGCGACCAGTCACCGTCTTTTGCCTTGGTTTCGTGGGCTTACCGTCCGGGAGATGCTTTGGGCGAATTCTTTGTTATCTGGGGAGTTAGAGCGACTTTGGAAGCCCTAAATTTGGGCGGGAAGGAACTTGGGCGGAGCGACTCCTAAACACAGCTTTCCTCTAAAACTCTTTAACCGCTCGGCTTTAAGGAAAGGAGGCGTATATTTGCCAATGACCATGGCAGTTTCGATTAGTAGCCGAAAATTCGAGGATACGTTTTTTAACGTTTATTAAAATTAAAACAAGAACCCGGGGGTCTCTCGCTAATAAATCAGCCACCCCTAAAGGTAACAAGAACCTATGGTGCATGGTGGATATGGGTGGGAAATAGCAGGCGAAAAATAGTAAGTTGTGGTGCAATATACAGGAGAGTGTCCGAGACTGTTTTTGCTGGTTCGGGTGGCTACGGTGCACTGAGAATGTCCAAAGAATATATTCAGCGGCGTCCGGAATTTCACAGGTTATGCCTTGATTAGGAATCAGATAATAATATTTTGTTGTTTAGCAGGAGAGATGTTTCTACCAGTCGTAAGTTGTCTTAGGCAGACTTGTTAAAAGCGACAGTAGGACGAGAGATAAGATCAAAGTGTTGGATAAAATGTAAACAAAAGATCGGTCATCTGTTTTCCATCTGTGTGTACTTGATGAGTACTTGATGCGGCTTCCAAAATGGCCTTGTCTTGTCCTTATTTCGTAGAACAGACTGCATACCATTGGTTGTGATCCCGAGGTCGACATGTCGTGGGTGCTTACGGGCTTCCCAGCAACCAAAAGAAGAAGAAAAAAAGACGCCATTCCCAGGACTAATCAGATTTTTTCCGAGTATGAACCGTGAAAACGACGTAGGCCGAACGCTTTAGAAATCAACTTGGTGCAACAATTCAATGTCAAACGCTACCATAGCTGTCCTTCCAGTAAACATCTGCGCGACAACCCGCAGATTCACGGCGCCTTAAGGCAAGACGCCTCTATGTCGACCCCGACATAATCATCAGCAGTGGTAAGGGCGGTGTTGTACAGTCTAGCAGCGTCGACCTCTTTGGAAAATAGCGCACATTCTCAACGGTTTCGCAAACTCGGCAGTGACTCGCAGTGCGTCTGTCCTCACATCCGCGGGGTTGCCGAAACACTCTCCTCCGCTCTCTCTGCTTGCGATTTCTAGCAAGCACTCGAGAGCCCACCTATCCGAACGAGTAGGCGGTAACAGTCGACACAAGACCCGGCGTACCGGTCATCATCAACAACAGCGTCGCCACCCGACAGTGCACACAGCAGACATCAACGACGTCATCGCTACGAGGACCACCCAACCAATGGCTCGACGGGAACGGCGGTGGGAGAGAATAAAGTGCCCATCGGGGAGTTTAATCTGATCGCCGCTGGCCCGACTTCCAACGGTGCCTCTCCCAAACGATCGCCGCGCCGGCGTCGAGTCGGCCCCGATGGGGTCAAAGCCGTTTCTAATGGCCGGCGAGATGTTGCGAAAATAAAGAAGGGACGGCCGGGACGCCGTCGCCAGAACCCAACGCACGCGAGCGGGAACGTGCTCGGAATGACAGCGGCGTGTTGCTCGGACGACGGAGCGAGAGCGGAGAAATCGGCGGGGATCCGGAAAGCTGATGCAAATGGACCGTCTTCGTCACGGCCGTCTGAGACGCCGCCGCCGTGGCGGAGCCGACCAACAGCGCAAAGACAAGGGAGCACGGGCTTCAACAGCCGCGGTATTCCTCTTTCAAAGTATAGAACAGGGCACTACAAGACGATGACGGGAACGGTCGGGGGAAGATGGGAGAGCTGGCCCGTTTCCTGCAGTGAGCAACAACATGCAGATGATGACGACGACGATGATGATGATAATGATCATAATGGATGTACGGTGGTGGTGATGATGGTGATTAATATGATTATGGTGATAATGATGACGACGATGGTGTCGATGATGATGGTGAGGATGATGATGATGAGGAGGATGAGGAGGAGTACATACATACATACATACATACATACATACATACATACATACATACATACATACATACATACATACTGTGCGTACACTCCGTATTGAAACCACCTCCGGTGCGTTTCGGTTAAAACGCCTATGACCTCACCCGCCAACTTTCGCGCCCTACTTGCGTTCATCTACACTGCGATTGAAGAGGTCGCATTTCTCCCGCATCAGGATGGAAACAACGGCGGGAAAGCCGCGGAGTGCGCGCTCTGCAGCGTGCCAAATAGCGTACGCGCGAGAGCACACGTTTTCGCTTCAAGCCCGCAGGCACACAACATATACTCGAACGGGCGAAAGGCTCAGAACGGACGGGGCCGAAAATCTCCCCAGCAGTGCTCCGCTTTGACACTCATCGCTAGCAGCGACACAGGGGCGCCAGCCGGGTTGCTGCGCCCACGGAGAGGCAACAGGTCATACGTGCGGGCACGCTCCATTTCCGGCTGTGCCCCTCTCCCTCCGTACCCGCTGCCATGGAGGAAGAAAATGTTAGGAGGGAGCATGACGTCAGGCGGCACAGCTTTGGCAAGCCAACCTCCTCTGACGCCGCATTCTCCTCTCCTCGGGCTCCTCCCGCGCAATGCATTATGGAAAAAGCACTACTCTCAGGCCCGCGGTAGCATTTAGTGGCTCCGGCTGGCTTCCGGTGGAGATGGAGGCGAGCGCCGTCGCCGAAGGCGCCGTACAAGATTGTTCGCCAGCGTTGCGCTCCAAGCTTCGTATCGTGGAAGTACTGCCGCTGTCGCTGTTCAAAGCAAGGCGAGACTTCGATCACCTTCTTACGAAGCACCCTCACGAGCTGCAAGCCGAATTTCACTTCTGACGTTCGATCGCTCGAACGCGCCGCCGTAAACATTCACAAGCATGGAGCGGCCTGTTACAGCTGCGCGGTGTTTGCCAGGTGTGCTGTGACGATTGCGTTTGGCATTCTGCTGAGTTATCGCGCGTAACGAGTGTCGTGTTGGCGGGGAGGTGGTGAGACTAGCTTTGGTTTCGCGCGCGCTTTTGCATACGTTCGCCTTTTCCGTGCTCCGGCGTGGTGGTACGTTTTTATCTACTTCAGTGCACTGGAAAACAAAGGGTTCAGAACCCTTATGTTGGGTGTGACCACCTCGCGTCGCAAGCAGTACTCCGGCTGTTTGTCCGCTGAGGACCGCTCGATCGGTGCGATACGTATATGAAAAACAAAAACAAAACAAAACAAAAAAACGAATGCTAGATTACGCCTGGGAGGGACCTTGCTGAATTGTGGACTGACTGCGCCTTTCCAATAAATGGTTAAAGAAACGGTTGAGATGGTTGATCTTTTCAACTTTGCCTGAGCGGCAAAGTTGAAAAGATCATTTCCACTTCTGCACGCGGCGGCGGCACACAACTCTCCGACTGCGGCGTGAACTTCGACGGGTCCGAAAGCTCAGTAAACAAAGATGTTTTCTGCCTCTCCCGTCCGACCACTTTGCCCGCACGATCAGGCCGCTGCGAGTTTCGGGTTGCAGGCAGAGCTGCGCGCAACGACTCGTCGCCGAAACTCGAATACGCGGACGGCCCGGCAACCAAACGGATAGACGCACGCACGCAGCGTCGGCGAAGGGCCACATGAGACGCAAAGAACTACCGCTTGCCTGTCACGTGAATAGAACACCTCCCATCAGTCTTTCCTTTTTATTTTTTATGACTAGGCTTCACGATTGTCACGTGACGCTCCCTCCTAAACTTTTCTTTCCTCCATGCCCGCTGCTGCTCCACGGAAAGAAGCGGGCGGAAGTGCACTCGGGCCACGTCCTTGCCGATGCGCATACATTCAGCGACGCTGCGCACCAGGAAGTGCGCGCACGCACACACACCGAGCGCGCCGACGACATCATGCACGAAGCGGCGTGACGGCCGGGGAATAATGCAACTCGTTCGCCATAGCAGGGGCGGGCGGCCGATCCGAGGGGGGGAAAAGCCGAGTTTCGCAGCGGACACTTTTGGGAATAACGGTGGCGCTTGGGAACGCCTCTCTCTGACCGCCCTATCAAACGTTACTGCCGCGATACTTATACCGGAGCTGAAATTCATGAAAGAAAAGAAAACGTGGCGCTAAACAGACGTGGATGAAGAGACAAGATACGACAGGCACAGTCTTCGTCCGCATCTGTTTGGCGCCACGTTTCCTTTTCATTCAAGTGTGAACCAACTCGCTCAGCAACAAGTTTCGAAGTTCAATGCAAACCGAAACTTTAGAAAAGCGCGTGGCGGGAAAGCGACTTCCAGTGCTCAGCTCAAACAGAAGTGGAAGAAAGTGAAGCTCTATGAGAGCGAGGGAGGAAATCCTATAACTTACGCATATTTCCTAGCGCGAGAAAGACGAGAACACGGGTGAAGAATTCGGGCGCCGCAGACGTCAGACATCAAGTCAATGTTACTGCTGTCTATCGTCTAGCACCTGATTTCTAGTATCTGTCCCGTCAGCGTTTTTCTCCCATGTTCTCGTATTTTTCCGATAAGAAACACGCATAGTTCTCCAAATGCCAACGTGCCCAACTTTCCGCACAAAATACTATAAAAACAGGAGTAAGGGGGGAGACAGAAAAAAATGAGCTTGATCCTTCTTTCATAGGAATCGCGTAAAACACGGAAGTGAGATGTGCCCTCACCGGAGCATTTATTGCGCATCGATATGAATTTTCGCATCGCTATTTATATTTCGTCGGTATGGCACCGTTAGACGTATCAACATTAGACACTGGATTACACGCGCCGGAGCACTGCGTAAATCCGAATGAAACCCCAGGCGTTCGCAAACCGTACGCACGAAACCGAACGGGTTGTCAGCGAATCGTTCGGTGAAGTCGCAGTACGCTACAGCGAAAGGAGCATCATTTGCGGGTCGGCAGCAGTCTTGTGGGTGTGCTTGGCGAGCGACGTCCTGCTGGCGGGTCGCTTCGGCGAAGGTGCGACCACATTGGTCCTGATGCGTGGCGTGTACGCCAGACGCTTGCGTTGCGACGAGCTCAGCTTGTGGAAAGCGGCGGCGGCGTTCCACATATATGCGGCGGGCGAATAAACACAGCAGCTTCCGCTGCTCTATCGAGGCGCCAACTATCGACGCTCATTGGCCTCATGACGCACTACTTCGCTTCACCTATCATAGACGGCAAAGCGCGTTCGTATACAGCTATCCGGCATGACTTTGTGACTCAGTTGGCCGAGTGTTTCAAACCTCCCGTTACGGCCAGACAGACTGATCGTGGGCTCGAAACCGAGCGCCGCCGCGCCGATGGAGATTTTTCTGGTGATATCATATCCGTGACAGATATGACGTCGGTGAGGTTGATGTACCCGGCATAAAACACTTCCGTGTCAAAAGAAAACATTCCAGGCCAGTCTTAGGAATTAGGCGATGCAACCCCGAAACTTAACAATCTGTATATACGCTGAAAAGCTCAAAGATGTGGTCTTCGACATAAAGACCTTACGGTCCAGCTCGGCCTGGTGTATGGGGCCCGCGCAGCCAGCGGCAGCAAGGGGATTCCGCAGTACGGATTTCCTCCACCGAGCGGGTGCCCTAACAACTGCACTTGTCAATAAATATTTCATTCATTTATTCATTCGACTACGCTCCCATTAATTGACAGGACCACCATTGACCGAAATGGGAACGCTTTGACAGGGCATTGCCGGCATGAGTAGTTTTCTACAACCTTAGCCATGAAGGCAATATATGAAAGTTGAGCAGTCTGTCTTGGTGCGTTTAAACGCGACATGGAAAGATAACCTTCTGGGCAAAAGACAGTTTGCCCAGAAACGCTGTGATTCCCGGAAAGAAAACTGCACTTGGAAGATATAAATGTTGGTATGCTTGTTCAGCTGTATTTCACCGAGACGCTCGGCTTCCGTATACAACTGCAAGATAAGTGGGCACTACAACATAAGACGATGGAAATACGCACCAAGGTGCTTACAGGACCGCTGTTTCCTTTCCTTCTTTTTCCTGTTGTCGTCTGTTGTTCGGGAGATGTGTGGACAGTGTTAGGCGCAGCCGGGGAGTGCAATCCCCGTATCTAAAGGCGGGCCCTAAAGCGGCGCGCGGTTTACGGCTGAAGATGGCGACTGAAGATAGGCGCCGGTGTGCTTTTACTCAACCCGGTATACGCCTCGTCTTCTCATCTAGAGGTATAACTTACACGGGGAACAGAAAAGCCACGGCGGGGGTGAACAACCCCCGAGATGCGCCAGGTATGCGTCGCTAATGCGGCGCCCCCTGTCGCGCGACAGAACCGGCCTCGAGCTCGTTATCCGTTTACAAGCAGCGTTGCGTGAGTCTCGCAGGTGAAGCCTGCTGTTGGGGGCGACGGCACAGATTTATTTATTTATTTATTTATTTATTTATTTATTTATTTATTTATTTATTTGTTTGTTTGTTTGTTTGTTTGTTTGTTTGTTTATTTATTTATTTATGTATTTATTTATATTACATACAGCGCCACGGATTGAAGTTGGGCATAAAGCCCAATGTGCATTTGAAACGCGTACACGAGAACTCCGGGGTAAACCCTTCTTCGAGACGATTAGTAACAACGAAGAATACGATTACAGGTTGCGGCTATGTCTAAGACTGTTCCCTTACAACAGGAGTGGTTCCGCAACGCCGAATACAAGAAAAGAGAATGACGTGTCATATTAAATTGAAGCTTTAGTGTCCTCATTGACGCCGTTGTACGCCAATACGCCCTGCAGGAAAGCCAACTTCCTGCGACGGCGACGATTATCATGAGAGAGAGAGAGAAAAAAACTTTATTGAGCGTTCTGTGGCCTAAGGGTCTGTTGTTGGAACTTTGTTGTTAGAGGGAAAAAAAGTGTCATTGAATAGTGGCGCTGGGCCTGCACTGCATGCTTGGGGTATGGGCCCTGCTCGTGCACTTCGTCTTCGTCCTCTTCATGTTCGGTCATGGAGGCGGATTGAGGGTGGTCTGCGAGACGCTCCATAAAGCCGCCTGTTGTCCTTGAAGGGCGCCGTCTTCTTGTCAGTCTGTAGTGGCTGGCCCCCAGCTTGAGCCGAGTGGCGACTTCGGTAGCTCTGTTGACCACAGTGTTTTGCACCTCTTGGTCTGAGCTCCACAGCACCTTCTCCCACTGCTCTTCACAACTAATTGAAGGAAACGGGTCTTTAGGGCAACACCACAGGATTGATCGGGGGAGAAGTGGAAGGGAAAAAAGGCTTCCCGGGGCCGGAATCGACCCTGGGTCCCTTGCATTATGAAGCCGGAGTCCATCCGATTTCGCCATGGTCGAAGCGAACGGGAAGCAGCAGGTACCGATTCGCATCGTATACACCCAAGACGCAAACTTTAGGCCTATGGCGTGCACGCCCGAGAGTTGCTGCGGGTATTCTAGAAAAGTGGTGCGTGCCCTCAGAGTAGCACATATATCTCGCCGTGTGGGATTGGCCAACGAAAGAATTCGTCGCCAGAAAGCTTCGCGTTCAACCATCGTCGTCTTTAGACGGGGGCTGAAATCTTATTTTCGTCCATTCGCAAAAATCGGGGCTGATCCGCCGCTCGTGAAATTCGGGATATCAATATCTAGCCTCACTGACGTAGGCTGAGGGTGAACTGTCCCGGTCGTGACTCTATACTCTCACTCATCTCCTTAGCGACGTTCTAAATTGTCTCTGCGACGCCGATTACGCTTAAATAGTCAAATAAGGCAACCAACACTTTTCTCTGGGACGATGGAGAGGGCCAGGGTCCAAGGAGACCTTTCAAAGATATAGATGCGTTGTTGAGGCACTCAATCGTTTCTGCGAGGTGATTTCTTTCTTGGATGCACGCCGGACACTCTACAAGGACGTGCTCTACTGTTTCGGGCAATCCACAAACCTCACCACGCAAAGCTTCGCGTTCATTTTTTTTTAATCTCTTCTTTTCCCCTCTTTCTTCTGCCCTACTTCTTTTAGGGCCTTTACTCTCTTCTCCCCAACCCCGCAGAGTAGCATGTAGGCGGGAACATGCCGGCAAACCTCTCTGCTTTCAGCTAATACAGAGCTCTCTCTCTCTCTGTCTCTCTCTAGTGACGTTAAAAGTGAGTTCTCTCCCGGATAGTGAAGATCGCATGATGATGATGATAATTATGATGATGAAGATGATGACGACGACGACGACGATGCATCGTGATGCACGCATGTACGGATAAATTCTGCTTTTTTTTTTTTTTGCTGCGGTGCGTACATGGCACCATGATGAAGTACTGCATGCGTGACGTGATCACGTACAGTCAACGGCAAATGAAATGCGAACACGAAAATATTAACCGGAACACGTAAAATTGAAAAATACCTCTCGTTGAGGTCCAATAATGACGCGCTATTGGTATAACTGGAAAGCCACATTTCCAAACTTTGTCACTGTAATTACATCGCGCGTCAGCTTGACCTGCGTGGAAAGAAATCGCGCTATTTTTGTGTTCTGGTTAATATTTTCCGGATCGTGCTTTATTGGTCCATGACTATGCACGCATGACAGTCACCTAGCTATGCACCCCCGTCTAGAGCTTTGCGGCACCTGCCCGCAAGGTCCCGAGGCAAACTCCTTAGATTAATGTAGCATACTGGAGCGACCCGATTAGTCTTCCGCATAGTCCGACAGTTGCGTCTAGACTGCCTGGCCTGGTTCGAAGGGAGCACATCGCCGGAGGTAGGAAAAGATGTCGATGCAAAATTGTCGAAAATTATACGTTAGTAGTTATCATGATATAGTTTGTGTAACATGATGTAATGCCACAAGCCGTCTGGCGACTAGCCAGTGAACAGGGGAAGTTTCATTCGTGACGATTTTGGGGTGCCAAGGAATGAGTGCTTGCGCGTTGAAAAGAGAACAGTGCCAAGGATGGCCAGTGCTAAGGATGGTATTTTTTAGGGGCGAGGCACCTTCGGGGCTCGGGCTGTTGGCGTCTAATATCGTCGTCGTAACCGTCGTCTCATGTAGTCACGGTACTAAAACACAGGGACACTTATTTACGCGTCACGCTAGAACGTAACGCGTACTTAAAAAAGCACCGGGGCACTCGTTTACGCCTCGCACTAGAACGCTTTGTATCGCGTAATAAAAAAACCACCGGTACACTCGTTTACGCCTCGCACTGGAACGCTTCGTGCTTAAACACACGAGACTTTTACAGCCAAGCTGTATACCTCTACCCCACAACGGTTTCATCTCCGTTGGCAAAAACGCAAAGGTGCCAAAAATACGCTTTACGCTGCATGGTCAGGTTTCACATTAGTGGAGATGGCCCGAGATTTCTTTTTATTAAGAACGTCATTTAAAAATTTGTGTTCATGCCATTGAAAGGAAATATTCACTCAAATTCGCATAGTTTACAATCGGAGAGAGCTATACTATTTTGTCGCCCTATTTCAGAACTTCGCCTAAATAGCAGTTTTATTGGAGCAGCGTGGTCAGCCCGCAATGTGCTTCAAGTAACATCCTTCCGAAGAGCCTTCTTTCCCTCAACGCTAACCCGTACGAAGCGCAGTAAATCTATCGCATAATGCGGCCGATTGACAGGCGTCGCGAATTCTCCGACCTACCGTATTACGCACGCGTTCGATCTAATGGGAACCGCGCTCAGACATTACACTGTCGCGTCAGCTCGTGGTGTAAACCTAACTATACACAGCGGCGGTGCCGCGACAGCTCATACATCGGAAAGGCGGGGCTCCCGAAACATCGACGCGGGCAGTTTGATCGGATAATCGTGCCCCGCAGTCGTCCAACAACACCGTCTGCCCCGTCCTAATCGGTCCGGACGGCGCGGTGCGGTTTTCCCGCACGGAGTGCAACCATTAGACGCGACGGGGGAACGGTATACTGCGTTTCCCCGTAATTACGTTGCCGCCGGAGGCGCCCACTTTTGCATGCAGGAACATAGTCTGCCGGAACGCCGAACTAGGAATGTACAAGCGCAAAAAGAACAGGTAATGCTTCGTCAGCGGGCCACCCGCATTGCAGTGAAGCGCGTAGGCGAAAACCCCGTTATTCCGCTACAGGTTGTTCGGCGAACGTGAATTACCTCCGTGCTCGTGTTACCGTGTCGACTTTTGCGTGGTTGTGGGTTAGTATAACAAAGAGCAGCCGGTAGGTATAAAACAAAAATAGTTTGGAAGTTTCACACTTCGTCGGTGTAACTATATTATCATTCTTTTTTTCTCTCTGTGTGTTTGTAAAGGAAACTCGGGCGTGGGGGCAGCTCATCTATTTATGCCATCAGAGCGCGAGAGATGCTCTGAGAGAATATTACAGAGATGAGAGAATATTACAACCGAACTCGCTCATGCCGAGGCATCGATGCATAAAGCCCTATTATTTATGCGCGACTACGCCCGTGTCCTAGGAGGAGACGGGCGTAGCATACACTGACCTACATAAGCTGGTGTCATATACAATGATTATGCGGTGACAGTTTTATTGAGGAAAGGGTAAACTGGCCCACGTGCATACCTACCGAGGCTAGTTGTGCGGTTGTACGCCATTCGATACTGATAAACGCTGTACCTATCGAGGAAAAACGTTTGCAGTTGGCTCCCTTTAAAAAGGGCAATTGGCTTATTCGCCGTTATGTTCGGCTTAAACTATTTCCTTTTTAAACTTCGCCAGGCTTCCTCACCCTATGTGCCCTACCTGTACAGTTAGCGAGGACCTGAAACACGTTCTCTGCACGTGTCCGCGCTACGAACTTGCGCGTACCACAGCTAAGGTCTCTGTGGGCCTGCCCGCGTCCGCCCAGATCTCTTTGAGGCACCTCCTTGGGCCCGGGCTTACAACCGGCATGGCAAGTCGCGCAACAAAAGCGCTCTTAACATTCCCCCGGAGCACTGACTTGTGAGTCAGCTATGAACTCTGGGACGAATGACTATATTGCCTGATTGTGTGTGTTTTTCGTGTGCGTCTGTGTGTTTGAGTATTGATGTGTGAGTGAGAGTTCTTTTCATATATTTTCATCTCACCTTCACCCCCATTTGGTGTAGCAAGTCGGGCGCCCAGCCTGGCTGACCACACATGCCCATTACAGATGTTTCTCTTTCTCTCTCTCCGCACGCACATCAACTTGGCCCGCATTCCGAAAACGAGCGACACAGTTTATGTACTCACGCGTTCCACTGGACACCCACTTAAAGCTGTCACTGTCGCTTGGCTCGTCGACAATCTGTCAAACGTGTCCGTCGTTTACCCGCAGTTCCAAAGGTGGCTGCTTTACCGAAGTCGAAACGTCATCCACCGTAAATCCTGAAACGGCTCCCGCAGGGAAGACTTCCTGCAAGAAGGCTTCACTGCCCTTCTCGTTCGCGACCACCTCCCGTAGGCTAGACAGTGCCACGTTCGGGCGCGCGAAAGACGAAGGCTTGTACCACCGATAAAGGCCGGTCTTCTGCAGTTTCCGTTAGCGGTTCGCAATGGATCACGCACCACAAACACAGTCACAACAGAGAGGGGTGACGAGAAAGGCTGCGACGACGTATCAGCACTTGCCACAGCTTGCAAGTTCCTGCTAGTTGCGATGAACCTCGAAGTCTAAGCGAGCAAAAAAATTAAAGCTCTCTCCGCTTCAAATCCACACTCTTCTTACAGAACTGAAAGCGCGTCCCGGTGGTTTGAGGTTTCACTCGCTCGTTGTGTAGAGTAAGCGAGCTTCGTTCGCTGAGGCTCGACGGAGAACGGCAGGGTAGCCAGGCACAGCACTTCACGTACGCGTGCACACATCCACAGGACATCCACAGGAGGACGGGGTAGATGCCGCGGTGGTTCCCAGCGGCGTCGCGTCTACTCACACACACGCGGCCCCGGGTGGCCGGTCTCGACTCTTGACACCGAGTGAAACGTAAAACCCCGCGGCGCGCCGGCAGGATCCCAGGCCCCCCTCCGCTCCCCTCCTCTCCCGTGCCCCTCTCCCCCGCGCTCTCTCGTGCTGCAGCCGCTGCCAGACGCATCATGCACTTTCTCCTCCCGCACCCTTTTTCCAGCCTCCGGGAACGTTGCAGCCAGGGCGAGCCGCTGGCGACTTGCCTCCGGCCGCGGGGCAGCGACAGAGCGAGCCACCGGCGAGAGCGGGGCTAAATTTAGCGAATGGTGTCGGCCGAGTACGTCCTGTCCCCTCACTACTTGTGTGCTTCCACCACGAGAAGTGATGATGTACGCAGGGTGGCCGGTCCGAACGAAAGCAATGTAGCCTACTAAATACTATGAAAAATACCATGATACTAAAAATACCATGAAAGTGCCGAGCGTTCCCGGCGCGCGCAGTGGCTTTACCCAAAAAACAAGAAAAAGGGAACTCCAGTGATGTCGTGAACACACACACACACGCACACACGCACACACGCACACACACACACACACACACACACACACACACACACACACACACACACACACACACACACACACACACACACACACACACACACAAAGGCGGACTTGAGCACTCCTTTCCTCTGATTAATTGGACCTCTACAGCATCTACCTTGCAATACAATGAACTACGGACAGCTCGCGCAGCACACAGCGCTGCCGGGGCCGCTATAAGTTCAGTTGTTGTGAGTGTGAAGCAACAAAAAAGGACAAAAATCTGGAGTCGAAACAAATGATGAGGCCATCTCTGGGAGGGCCTCAGTTGTGGGCGCACCTACTCGGTTGTCCCGCCTGACACTGAAGTGATGGATCAGATGGCTGGCAGAGAGCCTACGCGATGCAACCGAAGAGGACGGAGCTTGAGAGAGGCTAGAGGAACGAAATGGATGCAACACTCGTGTGCCTGCCAAGTTCTTGACGCCCGATTAAACTATCTTCCGCACGTCTCCCCTGTCAATGTGGGGTTATATTGCGGCAATTCATCGTGCACGTAAACCATTGTTTCCTTTCGGGAATTAAAAGATCGCGCGTATCAGCGTAAGTACCCGATATTGTCATCTTCCCCGAATTTTAGGTGAACACCGCCGTAAGAACGCTCGAATACGCCAAGCTCGCGATTTCCCTTCCCAAATCTTTTCAATCGCGCACAGAATACAATTTAGGCCTAGCTCCAAGCCAAAACTTACCGGAATGAAGCATTACAGCCCGAACTTCAGGACGCATCGTCAACGTCGTCACCATAACCGGCTCCTCACTAGCTTCAGGCGGTGAATGATAAGTGGAATTACAATTCTGCAATCCGCTTAACATGAAATTTAGCGTCCTGTGCATAAGGTAAAGGAGGAGAAGGAGGAGAACGAAAAGGTGTAGTTTCCAAGAGTGGACGGAAGAGGGATGCAGGAACTGAACGCGGTCGTGAGAGGTAGAATGGTGAATATAATGTATTGGGAGAATGTGGAATGGAACGAGGTGAAATTTTCCGCCTTCGGGAGCGGAATAGACCCCCCAAATGCGGGAAACATTTCGTAATAAGTTCCTGACGACACCGTGGAGCTACCTGAGGTGGGCGCTGTGTGCGTGTGTGTTCGCGTTTACTTTAATTCCCCCCAGCTGTAACCGTATAGTACTTCTCCACGTTACCGATTACCTCGGAAGAGGAAATAACCGAAACACGCCTTTCCTTTCCGATTTTCTTCTCTTGTGTGGATTGTCCGAGGACTTTTTTTTAAGGACGATAGTCTTTCTTGGGCCACTCCAACCCAGAAATTTTGGTCTGTCTGTATGTCTGTTTGTTTGTCTGTCTGTGACTCAATTCAGCCAACCGGCCATAGTAAAACAAATTCTGCGCAATAGTCTTGTATACTGATAGCCAAATCTAAACGCCTACGTCCGGTCAGTGGCGGTCCCAAGGGGGGGGGGGGGGGGGGGGGGCGAAGGGGGCGGTCGCCCCCCCCCCCCCCCCAAAGAGGTCCTCAGTTTCTTATTTTTAGTTTTTTTAAGCATTCCACTTGCGCGAAGTTAAATCCCAGCGGGTTGCACCGCATACGCGCACACGCCTCCATGGTTATCACCACCTCCGCAGAATTGGTGCAAGGAGGGGAGCGATTGTAATATTTGTAACCCCTCATGTAATACCCCTACTTCTGGGCATTTCAGGTACAATAAATAAATACAATAATAAATAGATTCCTTACTCGCCTCGCCCCCCCCCCCCCCCCAAAAAAAAAAAAATCGCCCCCCCCCCCCCCCCCTTCCAAAACCGATCTCTGGGACCGGTACTGCGTCTGGTGTTAATGTTCATACATGTCGACATTGTTGAACAAGAACAGGACATTACGCAAACATGATGCAACTGATGAAAGCCGTCACCTGCTGTTGCCCGCGCTCCTGGCGGCATTTGAGAAATCACACGGCAACAGCAACGAAAGGTTCCACTAGATAGGTTCCACGTTCTGCTTGGAACGCACGTGGAGTAGGGCGACGTGGTTCTACAGACGTTGAAGTAGGGCGCCTCGATTCACGCGCGCCTCCGCCGTACTGCAGCGCTGGCATCGAGGAACCCGGCCTGAAGCAGTGGAACGCGGCAAATTTAAATTGACCTGAGCAGAAAGCAAAGGGAGGCACTTACTTGGCAAATGTCGAGAAAGACTATCGTATTTTGTCGACATTTGCAACGAAAGGAGCCGCTTGCGAAAGAGCATGCGGCATAAGAGAAGGAATCCCCTTAATCTAGTGTCCATTGGGTCCATTGGTAGCTATTTCAATGATTCAATCTCAAGATGGAGCCATGCGCCTCAAAGGTGTTGCATTTGTGCGTTTCTAAGTGTCGGACAGGACTCGCACACGATGGAGCAGTTTTATTTTTCCCACTTACTCCTCGTTGTCACTTTGAGTGCCAAGAACTTCGAGCACAGAGGAAACATGAACCCGTACCCGCCACGGTGGCTCAGTGGCTAAGGAGTTGTGCTGCTGAGCACGAGGACGCGGGCTCGATTCCCAGCCGCGACGGCCGCTTTTCTGATGGAGGCGGAAAGCAAGAACGTTCGTGTGTACGAGATTTCGGCGCACGTTAAAGATACTCAAGTGGTCAAAATTAATCCGGAGCCCTACACTGCGGCGCGCCTCATCGCCTGCGTTGCGTCGACGCGCTAAACCCTACAATCAATCAATCAATCAATCAATCAATCAATCAATCAATCAATCAATCAATCAATCAATCAAAACGTGAACCCGTCATGCTGTAGTGTGGCTCTTCACAATTCATTTCGTTTCCATTTCGAATTTTCCCTCCTCCCTAATCGTCCATCTGCGTAATATTGAACAGTAAAGAGATCAAAACGCAGGGCAAACATTTCTGCTCGAAGCGAGACAGGGACCAAACAGACTTAGAGAAGAAAATCATGGCTCCGCTGCTGTCGTCTACAAGAGAAAATATGTAAGACATGCAAGCGCAGCTGTAGGTCTGCAACAGGCGGTGGAAAGCAGCACCGAAAGTGAAATTACGACCCCGCGACACGAGACCGCGGGGTAGCAAGGCGCTCTGCATGCTCCGCTGCTTTTCGGTCGCGCGGCAAAACGAGATTTCGCAAAGGAGGCGGCACAATGCAAAGGCGCTGTCGTCATGCATCGCAAAGCAGGAAGGGCTTCCCAGAGGCCGCCACCCCCCGCTGAAAAAACACTGTCTCTTCTTGCGCAACAATCGCGGGACGTGCTAAGCATGTGGAGCAGCAGACTGGAGAAGTAGGACCATCCATGCAGCGTCGCAAGCCGTAGTCAGTACTCGCATACCTTTAAAAAGAAGATCGCCCTGTGAAGTGCGCACGAACACTGTGGATGTGCATTGTGAATTTTGTATGAGTCGGCGTTTCATCTTGATGAATTTTCGCTCACAGAACAGTGTTTCGCCTGACAGGCTGTTTACCATTGAGTTTCGGCATAGAACACCAAAGCACACCACTCAGTTCCCGCGGAACACTAAAGCTCATCCCTAAGTTCCCGTAGAATACCAAAGCTCACCACTAAGTTCCCGTAGAACACCAAAGCCCACCATCAAGCCCCCGTGGAATCTCACACAACCAAGTTCCCGTGGAACACTAAAGCTCCCCACTAAGTTCCCGCGGAATACCAAAGCTCACCATCAAGTTCCCGTGGAACATTACTGTACCCATGGCGTAACAAATTTAACCACAAGAACCATACGGTTAATGAGTCTATCTGAAGTACGGAAATGAAGGCGTTGGGCGGAGCTATGTAACGTCAAGTTCATCGGACTTCTTATTCCAGATACTAAATAGTGGTGAGAGCTTCTTCTTAAAGCTCGGAGATATATGTTTAGCGTGTCCTCTAGCAGCAAGCCGAACACACGCCATGAATAAAACAAGTTGCCATCTACACTCGCTGGGTTAAGAGCGGTTACCTTGTTACAGGCTCTGCAAAACCGGCGAACAGCATATCACGGCTTAGCATACACCTTCACTGCATTGATTACCGTTGGCGGAAAGTTGACGAGGTCAAGCGCGAAAACGAAAGGACAAAGACGAGCGAACGCGCGCTCCGTCGCCAGCCACGCGTTTCTAAGGGGCGCGCATCGGAACTCGCCGCTGCTCCCTCTTTTAAAAGACCCTGACCTTGCACCGCGAGACCGACACGTCCGTCGACCGGATGTTTGGTGCCGACGACGGACTGCAGCAAATATGGCGCGCTTTCGATTCGGGCCGGCTGTTTTTAGACGCACGGCCGACGCTACGCGCTTGGCGCCGGTCGTCAATACGTATCAGCTTCGGCGAATGCGTTGCGAGCGTACCCCGGACAAGCTCGATTGCTTTTGCGTGCTCGCTCGCGATACCCCGCCAGTTCCGTGCAATGCGCGCATAACGCAGCGCGCCACAAGAGGGCAGCGATGCCTTTTGTCGGAGCGTTTTGAGATACGGTCCGAACAAAGACACGGTCTCTTAAAAATTTACCATCCCTTCTTAAAGCAAGTTGAGAGAAGCGCGTGTGCTAAAAGTGCGTCCAACCTTCGCTCAAAGATCGTTTAATCGATCGTCAAACATTCAGACACAAATCGCAACGGAAAAAAGAACCCACGCGACGATTTTTCGCGCAATAAGTAAACGCATCTACGAACCATCTCAATGTATCCCGGTACGTGTTTTTATGAGATAAAGGTATACATAGCTTGCACTGACGTCACGATAGCTGCCATGTTGGTGAACCACGTGAACGGTTAAAGGCAGTGAACTTATCTAATGCTCCTATCTCGAGCAGCGCTAAGGAAGCTGCGAGCAGTGGACAAGAAATGGCCGTGTTGACGTCACGTGCAAGTTATTGATTGATTGATTGATTGATTGATTGATTGATTGATTGATTGATTGATTGATTGATTGATTGATTGATTGATTGATTGATTGATTGATTGATTGATTGATTGATTGTAGGGTGAAACGCGCAGACGCAACGCAGGCGATGAGGCGGGCCGTAGTGGGGGGCTACGGATTAATTTTGGGTACCTGAGGATGTTTAATGCGCGCCGAAATCTCGTACACGCGGTCGTTTCGCTTTTCGCCTCCATCAGAAAAGCGGCCGCCTGCAAGCTATGTATACTATTGTACTCTTTCTTCGTGATCTATGCGTGCATTGTCCTATCTTGAATCATTCTATAAGTCGCGATTCTCAAGTAACCGTTTTAGCACAATGGAAGCCCGGGTTCACGCACGCGCCGTGTGTACAGAGATCTTAACAGAGCTTTTCGGTCGACCAACCGATCTATGGGGAAATGCGTTAGTTTTTTAACAGGACTTAAAGCTTTCGCTTTAAAAGGAACATGGT